>NC_045737.1:25152234-25160312 GCF_008692095.1 Etheostoma spectabile | reverse complement strand
TGTGTGTGTGTGTGTGTGTGTGTGTGTGTGTGTGTGTGTGTGTGTGTTTGTGTGGGTTCAGGAGCTTCCTGCTGAGCTGCTGGTCAGACTGATCCAACAGAGACTGAATGAGATTGACTGCTTCAACAGGGTAAGATTGTGTTCAGACAGTGCTTTTCTAGACTTCCTCTCAATCAGACTTCTGTGTTAGTCCTGACTCAGAGGCTGCTGGGAAACTCTCAGGCTTGGAATAAGATGTTGACCCTGTCATTTGTTGCCATCTAACAGGCTTCAAATGCCCCAAAGCAAGAAAATAAACCGAATTTTAACCTAACTTTTGCATCAACACAAATTAACATTATCCAATGTGTTAACCAGAGGCACTGGCCAATCAAATATGTGCAAGTACACATTCCTGCTGGATGACTTAGTCTGCCTAGACTGCTGATGGTGGACAAGTTAGATAGAATTATGTCTCTATGACTATACTGTATATTGTTTAACAGTATTAAAAAGCTGTGCTCAGTTTTTCAGCATTTCAGTTTATCAGTTTCTGATAAACCTTTAGACTTAGACTGGACAGAGCTGCTTACAGTTTAATCACTCAGTAAGATATTGCTGATCAGATCTGTCTCTGACTGTCTCCCTTTCTCTCACTCTGTGACTGTCTCTGTCTCTGATCTGCTGCTGTGATGACAGTAATTAGCGCTCTGGTCGCTGCTATGTCGTACTACAATTCCCAGCAGGCTGAGCAGCGTGTTGGCGTGTCTCCCTTGGGATCCACTGATCAAACAGGCGTGCTGCTGTCACATCACACGTTTTATTTTCACTCGGGCTCGTCCTCTCTGCTGCTCCTCATTAGCATCACGTCCTGTTTCCTGTCAGCGTTCATCAGGACACTGAGATCTGCTTTCTGATCAGTTTAGGAGAATTAAAGACAGTGAAGCTGCTGTCCACAACACTCACACAACAACAACAACAACACAACTGCATTTATCTGTCTGATTGAACGTCTGGCCTCTGTTCAAATATCTATAAAAAAAATGCAACTAAAAAGGGAAACCTGTGATAATCCAAAAGTTAGTGTGTGTGAGTTCGGGCCTGTGGTTCATTTAGGTGGTTTTAAAGGGATAGTTTAGATATTTTGAAGTGGGGTTTTATGAGGTACCAGTCTAGACAATGTTTAATTTCCTGGATTGTTCAGGTGCCGCTGGAAATTTCGCCGGGTGTCCCTCATTTTGGATGGATGTCCGTTACCTTATGCTTTCTTTGTGTTGGCATTTTAAACTCTTGTCGATTTATGATGACTATGGTTAACTGCTCTTCAGATCTCTGCAGGGTAAATCCAGACAGCTAGCTGGACTATCTGTCCAATCTTTTTGGAATGTTTTCTGTTGCATGACTAAAACAACTTTTGAAGATACAAGTGCCTTCCCGAGGCTATTTTGCAGATGCGCCGTTGCTCCATCTGGCACTTTGCGCCGCTCAAGACAATTGTTATTGGTTTAAAGAAATGCCAAAAAACGGAGCATGTTTTTCTTCCATCCCAGAAGGCTGTGTGGAAAGGCCAGACCTTCCTTCTGGCGCTGTAGATGAAGTTCTAGCAGTGCGAGACTAATGAGGTACTTAAGTACCTACAGTAGATGAGGGTCTGCAGACCCCCAGGTGAGAGAAGGAGGCAGAGGTACCGGACAGCTGCAGCATACATAGGGTCATACAACTCCACTTGAAAAAATCCAAATTATCACTTTAATTCTTCTTTACAAGGATTTAGTTGTCTTTGAACAGGTTTTGGGGGTCCTGTTGGTGGTTGTAAGTGAACTTTTAGCAGAATCTAGTTTTTTTCTTCTTAATTGCCTAATTTCCACTGCATGGTTCGACTCAACTCCACTCAACTCAGTTTTTGTACCAAATCTTGTACCAGACTTTTTCTTAATTTTGTTTTCCACTGCAGATAGTACCTTATTAATGTAGGTGGGATTCTGAGAGGATTGTTGTAGCGGTACCAAGTAATACTGCCGTGGCATCATCTTCAACGTTATACAGTCCCTGACAAAAGTCTTGTTGCTTGTGTACAAATTGACCTTAAGTGCCGCTGAAATATATTTCTAATCAAGATTTATTTACAAGAAATGGCTCATTTAATCCCACAGCTTTTGTAATAAGTTTTCAGTACAAAAGAACTGTCAAAAAGTATCTAATATTCACAGCTTGGTAAAGCCCATTGAGTCATTTTTGCAAAGACATAAGTGTTGTCGCCTTCATATGAGCTCTCACCTGTGACTAATAATGGATCAATTAGTCTCAGTGTGTATAAAAACAACCCCAGTACACTAGACCTTCACATCAACTGCAACTGACATCTGCAAACTGCCTAAGATTCACCCTGAGACTAAGAGTTTGATTATCAAGAGGCTGAAGACCCAGATCCACTGCTGATGTGCAGACACCTTCATGTGTCTCAGCGTCAAGTACGAGAGTAAAAAAAACATTTGAAGACACTGTAGATGTTTTTGACAAGCCCAGGTCAGGCAGACCCCGCAAGACACTGCTCGAAGGACCGTTTGTTGGCTCGAAAACCAAGGCCAGCCCATTTTCCACTGCAGCAGAGCTCCACCAGACCTGGTCCCCTGAAGTCCCTCTGTCACCAAAACGCTTGTCGGATTCTGCTCGAAATGGCCTCCATGGTCGATCATTTCACAAAGCCAGCACTAAACAAAGACAATTGAAAAACCGTGGTGCCATTTGCCAAGGCCCACAGCCTGCTAAGAGGATGGACGCTGGAGAATGTGGAAGAAGAGTGGATTTTTCAGATGAACCTTCTGTTGAATTACACCACAGTTTGCCGCAAATATTGCAGGAGACCTACTGGAGCCCGCATGGATCCAGATTCACCCAGAAAACAGTGAAGTTTGGTGGCGGAAAAATCATGGTCTGGGGTAACATCCAGTATGGGGTGCGAAGATCTGCAGTGTGGAAGCAACATCAATAGTCTCAAATACCAAGAACTAGTACCTCTTATATTCCCAACCATAAAAGGCCAAATTCTCCAGCAGTGGGGCTCCATCGCATACTTCTCTCCCACTTCAAAGTTTCCTCAAGGCGAGAAGATCAAGATGCTCCAGGATTGGCCGCCCAGTCACGACATGACATCATTGAGCATATGTGTCTACAACAAGATATAATTTGAATCTCACAGCACCGCTATTTAATTTGCTGACATATTTTAGTATTTGTTAGTAATTTGTTCAATTATGTATAGGCGACAAAACTTTTGTCTTGCCAAATTTGACCTTCCTGTCTTGTTTAATAATAATATCTTTTTTTAGTGAAACTATTTTATTTTAGTGCATTGAACATCATTTGGGAGGGTTTTAGCTTTTCATATAGCTATTTCTTACACCAATTGATTATTAAAAGTCAGATTAAAATCGCAGGTGTTTCTACAAAATAGATAAGCGACAAGACTTTTGTCAGAGACTGTACAGTACATTATAGATTTTTTCATCAGTTACCAAACAGAGGAACATTTACACTTTGTGAATTGTACAGTTTACTGTACAGTGTAGTTTTGCAGGCTGACATTTTTTTTATTTATATTTTTTAAATCTGGGCCATGTGATTAAGACAATTGCGTTTAACACAATTAAAAATGAAAGTGAATTACATCACAGTTCAAAAGGTGTAGTCACAGCCTCATGTTACTGGAGAAATATCCTCCACACAGTCACAGTCACACAGAAACCACTTTGGGATCAGTTCTCAAATTTGAGTTTACGGTTTAAATTGGTTTCACATAACATCGATGAAACCTACCAGACAAAGATTTATTCTCAGTAAACCCCTCTGAGACTCAAAGTTTAGTTACAAACATCACATGTCTGCTATCTCCTTGTCTTCTTCTTTTACCTTTGTTCCTTCGCACTTACCTTCAGTTACTGTGTGTGTGTGTGTGTGTGTGTGTGTGTGTGTGTGTGTGTGTTTTGGAGCACCTCAAGTTGATCAGTAGTAAACCAGCATTCAGCATCCTCTTTTCCTCTAAACTCTACAAACAGCTGCTTCTTTCTGTTTCCAGCCTTCAACGTTTAGCATTTAGCATCAGGTCTCTGTGTGTGTGTGTGTGTGGTGTGTGTGTGTGTGTGTTGTGTGTTGGTGTCTGTGTGTCTGTGTGTGATGTGTGGATTAGCAGCTACTTTCATCTGTTAATAGTTGTTTTGGCCGCGCTAAACTTTCCACACACACACACACACACCAGGATTAGGGTTTGTGTGTGGTGTGTGTGTGGGTGTGTGTGGTGTGTGTGTGTGTGTGTGTGGGTGTGTGTGTGTGTGTTTGTTGGTGTGTGTTAATCGTCTGCTGTCGAGTGAATGGGGAGATGAGCATGATGACAGCCCCATCAGGACCCCACCTCATCCTGTCACATTAAACTAGTCTGTCTGTCTGTCTGTCTGCCGGTCTGTCTGACTTCAATTATCTTTATATCACGACTGTTAGACAAAAACTCTCAACACAATGTCCACTAACTTGTGTTCCAAAGCTTTCAGCCTCATCCCAGGGTCTTCCTTATGAGATGGAATTGTGCTGGTTGTCATAAGGTGATGAAATTGCAAATGCAGTATGCAAAATATGCTTCTAATGTAAAATTGAAAAACATTTTTTACAGTATTTTGTAACGCTTTCCCAATGGAAACGGCAGAACTTTTGATATTATTGCAATTATTTATAACTATAAAGTCTGTGTGTGTGTGTGTGTGTGTGTGTGTGTGTGTGTGTGTGTGTGTGTGTGTGTGTGTGTGTGTGTGTGTGTGTGTGTGTTGTGGTTGTGTGTGTGGTGTGTGTGTGTGTGTGTGTGTGTGTTTTCACAGGGCTGGGTGTTGGTGGGGGTCCCTCAGACTCGTCTGCAGGCTTTAAGTCTACAGCAGGCCGGAGTCATCCCTGAACATGTTGGTGAGAACAAACTATCAGCTTAGAGTACACATAGACACATACTGCATGTACTGGAACATACTGTGTGTGTGTGTGTGTGTGTTTATGTGTAGTGGTGTTGGAAGCTCCTGATGATGTGTTGTTGGAGAGGAGTCGGGGGAAACTGGTCGACCCACTGACAGGAGGTGAGTACAGTTCAGTCCAGCAAACATGAAGACATTTCCCTCTGCACTCCCTTCAAACAGAATGATAGGTCCAACATGGAAAGTGGAGTTTACTATGAGCTCTGTGCTCTAACTTTAGCAGACTGTAGCACCAAATTAAAAAAAAGAAAGTTAGCACATAGCGAGATAAAAGATAAAGATCAGTCAGCTGAGGTTGTAACTGGATCTGTAGGATATTGATAACAATCTAACATTAACAGCCTCAATACTGATGTTGTAAAATCCATTCAATCAGATCCATAAAAATCTGAAGATGATACTTGTGAACAGTAAAAGCTTTACCACTACTCATAACATCATTTCCTGTCTCTAGACATTTACCATCGGACCTTCATCTGGCCGGTCGACGACACCGTCGCTCAGCGTCTGGAGGAGGCCCGGATCCCGTCAGAGACACAACTATTAGCTGAGCTGCAGCGTTACCGCTGTGAAGGCACAGGGCTGAACTCAGCCTATCAGCACGTCCTGAAGATTATCAACGCTGACCAACCACACGCTGACATCTACCAACAAGGTACAGACACACACATTCACCCTCATTAATCATTGGTCGTGTATGGGAATGGACATTATTATACTAAATGTACCTTCATAGCCCTCTGGTATCAGCAAGCATTTGTTTAAACAGACCTGCACATTGAAAGAAAGGAATCTAACCATACCCTACACAATGATATTATTATAGTATAGTAATGTAGTTTATTATGATGCATCAATCCCACTTATAATCCGAAGTATACTGTATGTGGATAATTATTTCATTTTAATGTTTATTTGTATTGGGACAAGTATGTAGCATAAACCTATGCCACACAGCACAGCATTTATAGCCTTAACTAATTTGCAATGCCCTAGATGGGCCTTTAAAATACATAAAGGTCCAAAAACATACATGATAGTATAAAACACAAACTCAACAATAGTTACATACATTAAAACACAAAACTCAGAACTCAACAAGAAAATACAGACAAAACAAACAATAAAAGACACAAGCTAATACAATATGTTGGCATCCCTCAGGGTTCAGTTTCAGAGTTCTTTAGCTTTCGTGTTTGTGGTCTGAATTTTGTTTGTGTGTGTATGTATGTGTGTCAGTGCTGGCTTTTGTCCGGACTCGTCGTCGCTCAATAACTCCCAGAATCCTCCTGTTGGGTCCACCTGGGTCGGGGAAAAGTCACCAGGCCAGACTGCTGTCAAAGAAATACAAGATGGTGGATGGTAAAAAACACACACACACACACACACACAGCCACCACTCACTGTTATCAGCATTTGGACAGTAGAATCCTCCATGCTGTCTCTGCTTTCCATATTTCCCGGCAAAAACTTTACTGTTGCAGCCTAGTATTTCAGATTTTAATAAATGATAGAGGTGGATTGAATGTTTGATTTAGGATTGTAAACTACCAGGTAATGCAGGTGTGGGTTAAGAGCAGTTTCACATGCAAACTATGTTTTTCCAAGGCTTGTGTCATAATAAGTTTACATTAGTGTTTAGAGAAAAAGTAACTTTCACATTCATACAGATGACCTAAAGAACTAAACATTTCTGCTTTCACTGTTTGTCTGTCTGTTTCTATCTGTGGTCTGTCTGCTGTCTGTCTGTCTGTCTGTCTTGTCAGTGTGTGTGGGTCAGCTGTTGAGGTCTGTGGCATGATGGTTGTTCAGCTCTGGGAGAAGAGACAATCATAACTGGATGATGGGAGACGAGGACACACCACACACACACACACACACACACACACACTTGGTTTCAAGTGGAAATAAAACAGTTTGATTCCTGTCTGTATCCCAGAAGCCCCTGGGGTTTTTAACTCATCGTACCCTTACACACTCCTCCTCCATCGTTTTCATTCTTTAATGTCCTCCACAGTGAATCATGTGACAGCAGTGTGCGTGTGTGTGTTTGTGTTAAGATGAGAGGTTTGATCACAGCAGCTGTGTTTAATAATCAGTGTTTAAGATGTAGCAACACTCTGAGATGCTGCTGTCCTCCACCTCTGATACACACAGAATTATTTTGATTCTGGAATGTTGCTGAGTGTCCTGTTGTTGTTTTTTCATGTTGACTAACCCACATAGTTAGTTACACCAGACAAGTTGCACCACTAAAGAAGTCAGACTGAAACATGTTTCACCAATCTGTACGTAGGCCAACCTGCGTCTGGAGACGTTTGAGTGACTTTTTCTTACATACTATTGCTGTTGTTGTTGTTATTACTGATTAGTGATTATTATTATTGATGAACCTGCTGTTTCAGTTCCAGACTCCATGGTGCTGCAGGTTCTGGAGGAACGTCTGAGCCGAGTGGACTGCAGCTGCAGCGGCTGGATCCTTCACGGCTTCCCCCACGACCTGCAGCAAGCCAAGAGCCTGCAGGAGTCCCTGCAGCCCAACAGGTACTGCTACCATCCCTACTACTACTACTACTGCAGTCCTGTCAGCATCTCATTGAGCCTATTGTGGTTGTTGAGGCCCATTATTTGCTGATATCTTTATATGAATTACCGCACAGTCCAAAGCTTTGTTTCCTTATGAGCTAAATTACCAGGGGCAGCAGCTCCTGCTCTGGCCTCTGAAGTGACATTGATCCCGGGTCAGGAACTAGACTGAGAGCTCTACAGGTTGACCTCGAGGGGGAGCTAACAGCCAAGTCCCTGGTGCATCACCTGAGACTTTGGGATCTTATCTGATGTGGGGTCTGGTCATTGGGCTGTCTGGAGACTCTTTAGTTCTGCTTTTCACCTACAGTAGGGCTTGAATGTTTGGGCACCCCAGGTAAAAATTTGTATTAATGTCCATTATTTACACTTTCAAAATAACAGAAAACAAAAAAATGGCATCTGCAAAAGTTTGGGCACCCTACAGAGTTTATAGCATGCACCGTCCCCTTTGGAAAGCTGAGACCTGAGAGCGTCATGGATTGTTCTCAATCATCGTCTGGA
>NC_045737.1:25138082-25152224 GCF_008692095.1 Etheostoma spectabile | reverse complement strand
GATGTCAATCTTAAGGTTTTAAATGCCCAGACTCATGTGACCTTGCCCCAACAATCAGCACCATGGCTTCTTCAAAGCAGTTGTCTAAAACTGAAACTGAAAATAGTTGACGCTCACAAAGCAGGAGAAGGCTATAAGAAGATAGCAGAGCATTTTCAGATGCCAATATTCTCTGTTCAGAATGTAATTAATAAATGTCAGTCATCAGGAACAGTGGAAGTTAAAGCAAGATTGGAAACCAAGAAAATTATCGAGAAAAAGCTCACAGGATTGTGAGAAAAGCGAGGTCAAAACCCAGTTTGATGCACGATCCATCCAGAAAGACCTGGCAGACACTGGAGTTGTGGTACACCATTTCACTATAAAGAGATCTCGTACAGATATGGTCTTCATGGAAGAGTCATCAGAAGAAAACCTCTTCTACGTCCTCATCACAAAAATCAGCGTTTGAAGTTTGCAAATGAACATATAGACAAGCCTGATGCATTGTGGAACCGTTCTGGGGACGTCGTGAGGTTAAATAGAACTTTTGGCCACAATGAGCAAAGTACGTTTGGAGAAGAAAGGGCACAGATTTAATGAAAAGAACCTCTGTCCAACTGTAAGCTTGGGGGGGGGGGGGGGTCAATCATGCTTTGGGGTTGTATTGCAGCCAGTGGCACAGGGAACATTAGAAGTAGAAGGAAAGATGGATTCAATAAAATTTGCCAGTTTTGTCATGGCTGTGCATGTCATCGTGGCACCTGCAGAGTCTCCTGAAGTGTTGCTGCTGTATGGGATTTAGAGAAATTACTTATTTGTGGTATCAGTTTCTGGCTTCTTCAGATTTTTAAAGATGGAGCCAGTGTACAAGTTCCAGTTACACCAGGCTGAGATCTGATGACAGTATGGTCCAGACCACCAGCTGTCATCCAGATAAGATATAGGTATACATAGATAAGTGAAGGAAAGGGTAACAGGAGTTCACTGTTGATACCTGTGGTGCAGGTTTCGGTTTGTAGCTCAGTGTCTGATTTTTCCCGTTAATATCAACACTCGACAGATGAATCCTGCTTTAACTACATTGACTGTGTTTACATCCATTCATTTACTCTTAGACACAGAGTGATGGTGGACTACATACTCACAGAACTGAAGTTACATCCATGCGTCTCTGTAATGAACAGAAGACTGTTTTACAGTCACCGTGTATACAGTCAGAAGGTTTATAGCTCTGTTAGATAATAAGATACACATTAAGCTCTATCATAACCCTAAAAACAGAACAATATCTACAGTTTAACAGTGTGACAGGTCACTAATGGCTGTATTTAATGTCTATTCTATACACACACACACACACACACACACACACACACACACACACACACACACACACACACACACACACACACACACACACAGTGTTTTGAAGGCTGATAAATATTTGATGCTGCAGTATAAATATTCACTCTAATGGCCCTGCTGCTGCACATTCTCTGTTTTAAATACAAATACTCTTTAAATATTCAGGATTCTCTCTGTGAAAGAGTTATGCCAAAAGACATACCAAGGAGTGGCAAACTGTGGCCTGCAGTAAGCTGCCATGCAATATCTATGGAAAACTGCGTCCGCCACTCTTATCTGCGGCGAAGTGCGTCCAAATTAAAAGTTGGGGTTAGTTTAACTTTTAGCAGCAAAGTGTGACCAGAGAACACACGCAGCCTCTGACATGTTGACCTATGTTTACAAAGAGTTAATCTTTGCTTGAAACACATGAATACACCCCCCGGCCATAGAAATATGTAGTAATAGCGGCAAGCTGCACTTTCCCACTGCTGAATGGAAGATTACTTCTGAATGGCATCTATAATTCATATGCTCTATGTTCACATTCTATGACTGATTTCGTCATGTGAATTGTCTATATTGGAATTTTATTCTGTTGGTTATTCTGTACACACAATATCTACTTCCTATCTGTCCGTGCTGAGCATGGCAAGCCATTTTTTACAACTAATAGGTAGAGACATGTATTGCAGATATCTGTTATTCAAATCTTCCCTGTAAAACAACAACATTTCAGATATCGAATGACATTTTTCCTGTTAGGGCTAAAACTGACACAAAAAGTTGTCAATGTCTTCATCGCACAAATAGCCTGGTCCCAAATAGCTAGCTGTCAGCACATGCTAGGGGACACATTACACTACATTAAATGTAATTTACCTGATGTTATTATTCAAAGTGACTTACAATTTTACTATGTATCAGAGGTTGCACCCCTCTGGGGCAACTAGGGGTTTAATGTCTTGCTCAAGGACACATCGGTTGATGTATTGCTGTGGGAATCGAACCTAGATCTCCCACGTCAAAGATATGTGTTCCACTGCGCCATCCCCACCACAACTATGTAATGGAACGTGTATTGCTCCGGACCCAATGAAGTGTGCTGTCGAGTGTGAAGTTAGGATTAGCAGCAATACTGGAGGCCTAGCGATTGGCCTGTTAAGAAGAGGCATGTTCTTACGTGTGGCTAATCTAACTGGGCTCGTTAAACACCAAAACCCAGCTGCTAAATGTTTGCTCAACCTGTAACTCCAATCCCCACTGTCTCCTTGTCTCCTTGTCGCGACTAACTTGCCTGAGTGAGTGTTGGTCTTCCCTATTTCTAAAGAGGTTGTACGGTATCAAGCTCGACTCACCCAGAACTGTATGGTGTCACAGTCAGAGAACGGCTGAGACTGGTTGGAAAACCAGAAACTAGAAAGTTTTTTCCGTCCGAGCAGTCTTTTTCCCAGTGTGTTTCTTCAGCGTGTCTGTGGTGTAGCGTTGGTCATGCCTGAGGCCCTCCGCCTCGGTTTCCTCACATTTTTCAATGAATCTCCACTATCATCTCCCCATTAAACACTCTGACAAACCTGCGCATCTGCCTTATCAAACCTTGCACACACACGGCCCCTAATGTCACATGTCAGTATTTCTCAACCAGCTTAGTACTTAAGACAATAAACTGATATATCAACAAACAACTACTCAGAAGACGAGGTCATAACACATATTTGCAACGGGCACTGCACTAGAACTAATACAATTGACCTCTGTATGACCTCCGTATGACCCCTGTTTGACTCTCCTCTCAGAGTTTTCTTCCTGGAGTTGACAGATGATGTTTGTCTGGAGAGAATCACTCTCAGAGCTACAGATCCAGTCAGTGGAGAGAGGTCAGTGCAACCAGTTTAACCACTTAACTGACCCAACTTAGTTTAAACCCACAGAGCTTTATTTATGCATAGA
This sequence comes from Etheostoma spectabile, assembly GCF_008692095.1. Classification (NCBI taxonomy): domain Eukaryota; kingdom Metazoa; phylum Chordata; class Actinopteri; order Perciformes; family Percidae; genus Etheostoma; species Etheostoma spectabile. The sequence goes on along the minus strand of NC_045737.1, from coordinate 25,148,948 downwards.
GATTTAAACCTGGATCAGGATTAATTTACTATGTTGTGAAGGTATAGATGTGAATACATCATACTGTATATTTGTAGATATATTATATTTCCTCATGCAGGTTCCACGCTATGACTCGACCGGCTCCGAGCTCTGAGGTCACAGACAGACTGAAGACCAGACCTGAGGACAGCACAGACACTGTAACACACAAACTGAGTCAGTACAGGATACATTCTGCTGTCCTGCAGGTACTCACTGCGTACACACACACATACACACACCATTTTTTGAACCCTCTGAAGAACAACTCTTCTGTCCAGAATTCAAGCTGGTTCTCACAGATATAGAATCTTAAAGTAAGATTCTGCTTATATGCCGTATGATTTTCATGTTCAGAACCTGTATAAAATATGGACGTAGTCTCCGTGACATCACTCATATGTATCTGAAGAGCCAAAATGAAGCTCAAAGTGGGCGGCTTCCAGTAGCTCCGGCTGTAGCCAACTTGGCAGTGCCTGACGTCGTCTAATCCAAAAAGGGGCAAAGAGGTGGAGTGTGGGTGGTGCTAAGGCGGGCTCAAAAAGGTCTATGCTCGCCATCTGTGATAGAAGCCCCATGTCACTCATAGCCTTATGCAAAACTTTAGGCTTAAATATATATCCAGGCTGTAAACATGTTTAATTATGCTGTAAAGTTAGGAATCTTTAAATGGGGATCTATGAAGATTGATTCCCATATGGAGCCAGCATCATGTGGCCACTCCATCAACTACAGTTTTTGGCACTTCAATTTTTCAGCACCGGAAGTTGATGCTTGGTTCAATCAATCAATGAATTAATTAATTTTATTCGTCACATGAAATCATACAAGGTACATTTATAGTGAAATGGTATCCAATCAGCTTCTTCAACTTGTGCATGAATCAACATAAAGCAGAATGCGACTGTTAGATCGGCACACAGAAAAAGAGTCACCCGGTTGAATGGCACTGGCACTCCAGGATCCAGCCAAGTCTCTGTAAAAGGACACCACAGCTCCCAACATCCCGCTGGAAACTGATGCAAGCACAGAGGCTATCTAGCTCACCGTCCGCCTGCACACTGTCTAACTACTATATACGCCCAGCAGAAGATTAACTGTCGGTGTTCAATTCCTCCATTCTTGCTTCTGTGCCCCCGCTGATGTAGAAATGGAGATGAATGAATGAAACCTTTATTTCCCCGAGGGGAATTTGTTTTGCTCTCAAGAGAGCCACAGTGAACATTAACCACAGACAACAGTAAATAATAATAACAGTAAAAAAAAACACCAAACATCCAATATCATTGAAGACAGAGGATAGAGAAAACATAACTACAACAACAATGCAGAAATGGTGGTGACATGCAATCATCAGTACAATAGCTAAGATTAATCAATAATTAATTAATTAATCAATAAATAGTGCACCTTATAAAATGTCTATGTACCTGTGTTCAGTAATTTGTCTGTTCAGTAACTGAATGCTCCTTGGCACAAAAGATGTAATGGCACAGATATGGTCTTGTTTGTCTTCGAAGTCTGGATTGTAGCCATAGGTCATAGCTGATATATAATAGCCATCTTCACCTTCACCTTCATTTCCTCTGTGATTACTCTGTTACCATTTGAAAAAGTAATTTACAACTCAAAACCAATAGTGAATATATTTCCAAAGAAGTATTGTCAGTGCATCACAGCCTGTTATATCTTAGCAGTTTATTTGGACTCAATCCCACATACACTGTCAATACTAGTTAAAGCACCAAATGTGGATTAATGCTCTGCTGATTTAGTAGGAAATAGTCCTTAAAAAATGCACTATTCCCTTCTGTTTGACACGCGTGTGTGTGTGTGTGTGTGTGTGTGTGTGTGTGTGTGTGTGTGTGTGTGTGTGTGTGTGTGTGTGTGTGTGTGTGTGTGTGTGTGTGTGTGTGTGTGTGTGTGTGTGTGTAGGCTGTATATCCAGATGCATGTCATATTGATGCTGATCAGGATCCTCACTCTGTGTTTGAGGCTCTGGAGAGCAGACTGACAGCTTACTGACAGTGGAGACACCAGAAGACACATAGTTTTGGGAGACAGGAAGTGGAGTGACTGCTATTATTCTTCTCTAAATCTTCCCTTCATCTTTTTGTAAATGTTCTTGGTTTGTTTTAATACAAATACAAAGTTTTTTACTTTCATCAGTTGTACAGTCCTTTTAAAAAAAATAAGAATCAGACGCATGATGGACAGTTTAGAAAAAGGATCAAACCAGAGATATTGTCTTTAGTTCTTTTCCAAACATTTTTCTCTACCCCTATATAAACAACATACAGTGTATATATATATATATATATATATACATATATATATATATATATATATATACACATATATAGCTGAGCTGCTGTGTTCACTGTCGCTGGTTATCACAAACACTAATAAGATTCTCATATGCAGTATGTGGTATCACCTCTGACACACACACACACACACTCACCAAGATGACAGTGTGTGTGGTACGCCAGGAGGAAACGTCGCCTCAGGCAAACATTATCTTCAGAAATTGTTCAAGTCTCAGAGTTTAGCTTTTTTCAGACTTTTTCTCACACAGGAAAAAAAACAGAAAATAAAAAATATTCTGAAATATTTATGACAGATGTCAGTTAGAAAAACATTAACTTATTATTTATTATTAACTTTTTTCACACTGTCAAGTTATTACTATTACTAAATATGATACATTGTTTAGTTTATTCAGTGTTGTATGTTTTATAGTTTTATTGTTAATACACACATGAATCCTTTGTGTTGACAATCTTCAATATCTGGAAGACATCACTGCTTATTAAAACTCAAATCATCATTGCAGTCTAATTGACTGCTCCTGTTTCTGTTTATTAAGTTAATACAATATTTAATGTTGTTAGTCCTGATAGAAACAATGGACAAAACTAAAAACAAAACTGTAAAACTGAAATCGTCCTTTAATTTAGAAGCGGAGCTGAGAAGACAGACAGATAGGTAGGCAGTATTTTCAGATTTATATGATAATATGATTATTAAGGAGATTTGCGTGACAGCAGCTCCTCTGATCTAAAAGCAGTTATCACAGTTTAGGACGTTTACTTCAAACCTTCATGTTAAAATATCTCGTTTACCTCAGAACTCCTCATCCTGCCAATGATTGAAAACTGGTTTTCACAGCTCGCTCAATCACGCAGACGTTTCAAAGTGACGATTTTTGGTAAATGACTATAATTAATCCTCCTGAGCGTCGGTTTGAGTCCCAGCGGTGCCGGGTTAGCAGCATGATTGACAGCTCTATTTTTAAGTCTTCCTTTTGACAACAGGAAGCAGAGCAGGAAGAAAATAGGACGTGACGGCTGCTGATGTGATGATGGACACTTTGTCCTCGTCTCCTGCAGAGATTGAAAACATCGTCTTGCCGGGGAGCCTCTTAGCAAGGCACTTAACCCCAAAGGAACTCACTTTATAGATAATGGACTTTGGTCTGTGTGTCACTATGTCTCATATATGTCTAATACCCGCAGGTCTATATTCAGACCAGGTCTTCTCAAACATGAATATTAGCTTCTTTATCTTTTGATAATGTTAATAATACCTAATGTATTAGTAATAATGTAGAGGTTTGAAATGTTGGTTTGATAAAACCTACATTGTACATGGGTCGCTTTGGGTAATTGTGAAGCCATTCTCACTATTTTCACCATTTTTACAAACCAATCAATCAATCAATCAATCAATGGAGAAAAAAATCAGATACTACATATTGAAATAGATAATGACAATAATGAACAGATAATACATAATAAAAATAATCATCAGTTCAAAATGTGCTCCAGTAAAGTAACACATAAAGGTTAAATGTAAACTAAATCCGTTCAAATGTTCTATCTTTACTCTACTTATTATCTGCTCAATAACCCATAACACTGTCTCTGCAGCACCTGTTTACTGGTTCCACTTATTATTCAACTTATTTAGTATTATTCATCTTTCCCATTCTCACATCTCACTTACTATTTTTTATTTATTCATCATTCTTCTGAAAAAGTAAATTAGAATCAGAAATACTTTATTGATCCCCGAAGGGAAACTCTGTGTTGTAGTTATATTTCTACTATTTGTGCAACTGCAACAGAGTTTCCCTTCGGGGATCAATAAAGTATTTCTGATTCTGATTCTAATTTCCTATTTCAGAACTGTTCATATGTTCTTAATGTTCATATTGTAATATAATAACAAAATACTGTTTATCCCAGTATCCTTTGCACTATGCACCACGTTTAAATAATTTTATTGAACTCTTCATTGCACTCATGCCTCTATATTGTTACTGTTTGGAGTATGTATAAATTGTGTACATATTAGTGTGTACATTTTTGTTTTGTTTTGGTTGTTTTGTATGTGTAAGCACAGTGTGAGTAACGATGCTCCAAAGGAAAATTCCTCGTATGTGTCCTCATACCTGGCAAATAAAGCTGATTCTGGTTCTGGTTCTGGTTCTGATTCTGATTCTGATTCTGGTTCTGATTCTGATTCTGATGTTGACTGTGCTCCACTAAATTATACTGACTGAATCTAAGCTTTTTTTGTTGTTGACCTATTCAAACGGAATCATTCATAAAACGTTTTATTAAAGTGATAACTTTAATATTTATATTCGAGTATTTCTCAATAATTTCCTGTCACTGTGTGACCAAATTTTGAAATTTCGACGGGAAGCTACTGCGCATGTCCACAAATTCAGCTGTGAAGGAGGCGGGGCTTCAGTGACGTACCAGGAAGAGATCCCCACGCGTGTAGTTCTGTTTTACGGTGAGTCCGTGCAGTTCTAATTTTCTAATTTAATGTGTTTCTCAGATTTTCTAAAAAAAAAACTCAAGTTTACAGGCTAACTGAAAGCATCTGTTGGTAGCAAAAGGGGAGCGTTAGCTACCGAGCTTCAACTAAAACACAAACACGTTTTAATGTACTGTATGTGTGTGTAGCTAAAAGCACATGCTATTGTGGATAACTTTAACATCATATGTCCTATTACGGCACATTGTGTTTGCCTGTGCTTCGTTACCGTGTATAGTCAGAGCTCACGATGTTAAACGGGCTAGGTGTAGCAGACGCCAAACCTTCTGTACGACGGGGTTTTTATAACCTTTTTATATTTATAACAGTTTTCTAAGTGCTCTGACTGCATGTGTGAGGTTGTGTAGCTCTGATCTGTCTTTCTGTGGCTCAGCAGGTGGGCTGATCATGTCATCAGCAGCAGAGGACCAGCTGTGTCTGAACATCTGCAGCAGTTTCTCCCCCTCGTCATTCCCCCGGTCAAAACCTCTGACTACTCAGCAGAGATGGGCCAGAGTGAGTGTTATGAAACACAGTTGACTGTGGTTTCATAAATAATGTGTTATTGTTAAACTGTTCAGGGGTTTCAGCTGATCAGAGTTTGTTTCTGTTCAACCTCCAGAAGAAGCACAACGCAGAGAAGAGAAGGATTAACTCGCCAGAGGAGGAGGAGGAGGAGAAGAAGAGAGGCTCCTACAAACAGAGGAGACTAGACAAGATGGCAAAGGAAGAACAGGAGGAGGAGGAGGTGCAGCCTGAAGATTCTCCTCCTGCAGACTTTCAGGTAAACATACCTGTCACACTAACCAGGTTCCTTTTTGACCACCTGTTGAAAGAGTTTAAAATTAGACCTCAACATGTTGTTGTCTTCTCAGTGACTAGGTTTACATGCACTCTATTTCTCTGAATATGACAATATTCTGTGCAATATTTAATCATTTAATTTCAGAACTGTGCAATATTTAATATTTAAAACTTTTGATACACCAGTAACTGTGAAATTTCCTAACTGTAATATTAATTTCATTATGCGTATACAAACCATATTTATCTTTCTTACTATTTTATACACATGTATTTAGTTGTCTCTGGACTACTTATGTTTTATATTTTATTCCATGTTATATTCCTTCTTGTTGACATTGGAAAGGGGTTGCTTCAATCTCGTTGCACGTGTATAATGACAATAAAGGCAGTCTATTCTATATTCTGAATTTGATACTGGTCCAGTAAACAGCATATTTCAGAATATGTGTCTCAGTTAAGTTTTTTTTGTGTGCAGTTTCAACACACAGCATCTTGCCTTTTTATGGTCAACTTTCTGTGTGTTGTACACAAACCAACTTGCAAGCAGTTTACAAGGCTGGGGTAGAGATGCATGGCCAAAAGAAAAGAAGGAGAAACACACCTTCTTTTAAACATGATAAAAGACTTGGATACCAACAGGTTTTTGGGATATAAGCAAATATTGCAGTGGTGTTTTTTTCAAGAAGGTATGTTGAAGGAATGAGTAAAGCAGGCTGTGTTTTTCGTGGTCTGCCAATTGTGGAACACTTAAAAAAATGCTGTGAATATTACGGAAATATTAGCTGAATATTAATTTTCATTATGTAAACAGTTTAGTAGGATTATTGTCTTTTTCAAAATATAGGCAAACTGTAATATTTTGTGCTTGTATGTCAGATTTTTCCTCATTTGCCACAGAAATGTGTGGTTCTGCACATAGATATTATCATTGTTATTTTTTATTCTTCCAGTCTCCACCCACTGTGCAGACAGACAGAAGGACACCACAGAAGAAGAAGGATGGAGTGAGGGAAACAGGAAGGAGCATTATCAAGACTTCTTCTCTGTTTAAACACAACCCAGAGATCCCAGAGTTCCAAAGGTACACAGCTCCTCCTCTGATTGGCCGAACAGATAAGCCTCTGATTCTGATCACATCATTGCCAGCTGACATCAGTGTTTCTCAGACGTTATTGATTAATTGTTTATTAATCAATCAATCAATCAGATATATTTAATCTGTTACAATAAACTGTCCTTTATTCAATCATTTATCCATTAATTCATTTAATTTATCTTTTTTCCCCATCTTCTACCGTTCTTCCTTTTTTCGTACCTTTCCTTTACACCTCAATTTACTCATTCCTTCCTTCCTCTCTTCCTTCCTTAGCTCATTCTTTTCTTCTTCCTCCTTCACCTATTCTTCCGTCCTTCATTCCTTGATCTCTTCATTCCTTTGTCTATCCTCCCTCCCTTGCTTTCTTTCTTCTCTCCATCCTTTTATTTGCGTTTATTCACCCCTTCCTCCATCTCTGCTTACTTTCCTTCTTCTATCCTTTTTTACTACCTCCCTTCCTCTTTCAGACAAGTTGTCTCCCAGTTAAAAGAGAAGATTTTCACCAGTGACTCATTTTCAGACCTTGACCTCCACCCACACCTGGTAACTCACACAAACACACAAACACTCTCACACTCTGTGTCTAAAACTTTATGAGACATGTCTCGCTGTTATAGAAAATAAAGATATAGTACATTCTGTGCTCTGATTGGCTGGTTTCTGTTCACCAGGTGGCGACATTGAACAAAGTCCTGAATGTTTCCACAGTGACCAGGTCAGTTCACACACACGTCCTATTTTAATAATCACACTCACTGAGCTTATTTGTTGGATAATCCTCATCAATTGACCTAATTATTCTATAGCTCATCTACTCGCCATCATTTGTCATTGCCAACTAATGTTTGAGCAACGATATCACTGCGAGGCTGCCTGCCGAAGGTAAACGCAAACAAATTCTCTCGACAGTTTAACAACAGATTCTTCCGAGCCATAACCACTCTTTAGGGGAGCAACTCAAACTCAGCATGGAGGCTGTGGCATGATTAGTGTCAGCTTGGCAGTGTTACCGAATTGTAACCTGAAATTGATTTTACTTATGTTGTGGGGTGGTTATATATTGTCCCCAAAAGGGAGGTCCACCTCCACAACATGAGCAACAGAGACTGATTATGGAATGCAAACCACCGTCCAAGAATCAACCATCTTTCCTCTGTGTTCAGTGTTCAGAAACGTACTATCCCAGTTCTGCTGTCGGGACGGGACGCTGTCGTTCAATCCCAGACGGGTTCAGGTGAGACAAACACACACTTTATAAATCTTTATACTTACGTGAATCAACAGCAACATTACATACATTTGAAGGTGATATCTTGCTCATTATTACACGCATTTAAATGCTCTTTAATGGCATATTAAGACAGAAAGGTTTTGATGTTAGTGGTATTATGTGTCTCTGCAGGTAAGACTCTGTCCTACGCCGTTCCCGTGGTTCAGAATCTGCAGGGGCTCCAGCAGAAGGTCAGCAGGTCCGACGGTCCTCTGGCTGTCATCATCGTCCCAACAAGAGAGGTGTGACTAATCACCTGTCCTCACCTGTTGACGTTCTCTTTTTCAGCTCACTCTTAAAGGGGCGCAATGCAGTTTTGGCCATTTCTCTGTTGTTTTCTCGCTTTTTGCTTGCAGGTTTCTCTATAGAGCTCTCCCTACAGCTTCGGAATAGATATTTGGCAGCCGCTATGTTTACTTGTGTCTGACTCCTCGCTTCCTCTTTCTCTGTTCCTCAGACAATGCTTTCCTAGCTTTCTGCTTCTTTTTTGCCGGTTCAGCCATGACAATAGTTTGAAAAATGCCAATGCTACCTTGTGAGATGGTTCCTGAATGGGCGTATGTGTGCACAGACGTGAAGCAATTTGTTACATCGCGAGACCTAATGTCACGCGATCCTTCCTGACGGCGGCCGAAAGTTGTAAAGTTGGGTGGTTTTTCCGCTCACAGGCGCTAGGGGGGAGCGAGACGACCACAGCTCGAAAAAGTCATATAACCATTCCAATGACTCCGAAGCTGTTCAGGGTAAATTAAATTAAGCTAAAAACAACTGCATAGTTCCTCTATAAAGGGTCAGTGTGCCGATAGCCTTTAGTGTGTTTGGATCTTAAATGTTTTTTGGGAAACAACCTGAACAAACTTTAGCAGCAGCTCAGCTTGTGGCCCTTCTGCCGACGGGCCTAAACAGCTGTCTTAGAAACACAGATAAGATTTAACATGAATCTGCTTTATTTATTGTTTTTACCAGTTTTAATTATCTGGTAAAAACACGAAAACCATAAACATTGAAGGAGTCCTAACCTAAATACTTACGGCAATGATGTTGAAGACCAAATTTCCATGATTAACTGCCACTTCACAATGTCACCAAACGGTATCTTTTGTTAATGTTTTGATTGAGAGACCCCTCGCTGCAGAAAATTACATATTGTAAATTTAACATAAAATAATCTAAATCTGAGGTTGAAATCTGTTTGGTTATTGAAGATGACATGTCACCTGTTTGAACATGATTTACTAACTCTCTCAACGTCTGTCTGTCTGTCGGTCAGCTCGCCCAGCAGACGTTTCAGACCTTCCAGAAGCTTCTAAAGGTAACCCAAACCGATCACATTTATCGGATATTATAGATTATTATAGGTTTAAGATTATCAAAACTGACTTTAAAAACTTGCTTCTTACATAATGATCTTATCAGGATGTTTTTCACCTAATCAACTGATCCTAAACACACCCTCTTTAATAAATGCACCAGTCAGAGCTGAGCATGAACCCAAACTCAGTCCTGCAGCCGCAAGAAGAGGGAATAATAACAGCAGCTCACTCATGTGTTCTGTTTCTCTGTAGCCGTTTACCTGGATCGTTCCAGGAGTCTTGATGGGAGGAGAGAAGAGGAAATCGGAGAAGGCCAGGTACACAACTGATCCCTGTACTTACCTGCTCCTCTTCATCCTCCTCTTCTTGTTTTCCCCTCCTTTCCCTTCTGACCTTTTTCAGAAGTGCAGAAGGAAGGAAGAAGTTTTAAGAATCCTTGAGTATGTTCTAGGTACTTTGAGAAGGTTAAAGAAGTCCTCAAGAAAGTTCTGATTAGCCTCAATAAGGATTCCAAGAATAATTGAGGAAGTATTGGGGTCTTGAGGAAGTTCCAGTTGTAGTGTTTCTTGCTGAAGTTCTGGTAGACCTTGAGAAGTTACCAGAGTTTTTGATGAGCTTCCAGTGTTCTGGAAGAGATTGTATAAAAAAAAAAAACTGGACTGATTGGCTGATGTCTCTCTTCAGGCTTCGTAAAGGAATAAACATCCTGGTGTCAACTCCTGGACGTCTTGTGGATCACATCAAAAACACCCTGAGCATCGCCTTCAGTGCAGTTCGCTGGCTGATCCTGGACGAGGCCGACCGGTAACTCCCGAGTTTATAACTAAGTGTTTTCTTTTAAAAATAAAGTGTGTGTTCCTAGTCAAATAACTTTGTTTCAAACAGAATTAAGCAGACTCAAATATCACAGATGGGTCAGTTTGAATGTCCTCCTGCATTGTTATGGAAACAGATGTCGTTTTTCATAATCCGAGCAGGTTAAAGAATATTGAGATTAAACTAAAAAAGGACCAATAATTGATCCTTGAGGAACCCCCACATCAGTTATTTTCTTTCAGATAGGACATTATTTTCTGAGAGCAACGGGAAACTGTTAGCTCCATCAAAGCTCCAATAACTTAAAGTACATGTTGTATGTTTTTAATTGAACATGAAGAGAAATGTTAGTTTTTTTACAATCACTATGTTACTAATTTCAGAACCTTGATGTAATTTTTCAAAACTCTTGACACAAAACTCAAAACGGTCATCACTTGTAACACAGGCTGTCCAATGTTCAAAACATTGCATTCATATCTTTAAAGAAATCTTGCACTTGCACAATCATTGGTTCAAAAACTAATTTATTGTGAAATACCAATGAAATGTTACTTTAGATCACCTGCACACAAGCTACCCATAGTTTCACTTTGTCATTGTTCGTACAATCATTAAATATTGTAGTACAAAAGAGGTGATACATGTTTCATTATGGTACTAGATGAAATACATCCCTGTAAAAGCACTGCAGTAGTAGAGAGAATACTACA
>NC_045737.1:25137860-25138072 GCF_008692095.1 Etheostoma spectabile | reverse complement strand
AATCATTGAACAAAATCTGAAATGTATTGATGAAAAACAATACAGTACAATCACAACATAGGTTTATTTGAATTGAAGATAAATAATTATCTAGGAAATAGAAAAGAAAAGACCGTACTGTAAAACATCAAATGCAGTGTTTCTCAACTTGCTTGTACTGTAAAAAGCAAAACAAAGAAGATATACACACACACACACACACACACACACAC
>NC_045737.1:25095629-25137850 GCF_008692095.1 Etheostoma spectabile | reverse complement strand
CACACACACACACACACACGCACACTCGTACTACTTTGTTTGCCATGCCCGAAGGTTTTTTCCAAGATGTTTGCCTAATTGCAATATAGACGAGAACCTGCCAAATCCACATGACAGAGTTGATGAAGATGTAAGTACAGTAATCACTTCTACTTATATAGCTCAATCATCAGTAACAATTTGGCAGTTCCATGGGCCTGCATACGTACAGTGCAGTACTGTCAATACTGTAAATAGTCTTACAGTAAAGGTGGTACATTGAAACTTAGAAACAGTGTCTGATAAACAGTAGTACGTTACAGTAAAGAATGATGATAAAATATTACATCCATAGGTAATGTAGTCAAATTGGTTCATGCTCCACGCTGATTGGTTACAATGAATCTTGGTATCTTGAATCTTTTATGATCTAAACATGGAATATTGTTTCTGTTTCCATACAACTATTCATTATTAGTAATGCAACAGTTACTTATCATTTTGATCATCAAATGTATCAATTGATAGTTAGATCACTGTAATGAAATTAATGGACAATCATTTAAAAAGTAATGTGTGAATTGCTTTTTGAAGTAGTAGTACTTTGATGTTGTGCCATTTTGAACAGGTGATTTTAGTTAAATGAACAAATGATCTTAGGTTTATGTGTAGTGTATCCAAGTAATTGAAACAAGTGTTGGAGTTTTGAAAACATGTACAATGTGATCATTGGTTGTGAGTTTTGTCTAGAGTTTTGAAAAATTACATCAAGGTTCTGAAATAAGTGCCAGAGTGTAAAAAAAAAAGAAGGAGTTTTGCCACTCCCTCAATGTTTGCAATTTTTACAAGGTATAAGCATTTGGAACCAGTTTTGCAATGATTTCTTTCTGTTTGCTGTGCTGTACTTATTTTATTAATGTTTGATATTTAGACCCTCATCTGTGTGTGTGTGTGTGTGTGTGTGTGTGTGTGTGTGTGTGTGTGTGTGTGTGTGTGTGTGTGTGTGTGTGTGTGTGTGTGTGTGTGTGTGTGTGTGTGTGTGTGTGTGTGTGTGTGTGTGTGGTGTGTGGTGTGTGTGTGTGTGTGTGTGTGTGTGTGTGTGTGTGTGTGTGTGTGTGTGTGTGTTAAGGACTTTGGACCTGGGTTTTGAGAAGGATCTGACCGTCATATTGAACAGTCTAAACTCTACAGGACCAAGCAGACAGAACGTCCTGCTGTCTGCTACATTAACACATGGTAAATACACTGTGTTCTGTCTGTGTGCTCATTCCTGCTGTACAAAGTTTTTTTTTCTTTTATTGTTTTGTTATTATTACAATGATATCTTATTTACATTTTTTTTCAATCCTTGTTGGTCACTTTACTTCATATACTATATAATCCTATACTTAACAGTATTGTTTACAGTAGGAATTTTCAAATGGACAAAGGGACGACTGGGGGGAAACTAAAAAAACTGGAGCACTTTAAGAAACCATTTTTATATATGTGTCTGCATTTAGTCAAATTATCTTTTTACTACCAAGCAGAACGGCGGTTTTTGTATTTGCATTAGCAAAAGTTGTGGATACTAAGTGATACCTGGTCATTTTTTGGTACCACCTCGGTGGAGGTTCCAAGCAAGCTGAGCCGATACCAGAAGGTGGAGTTAAAACACTACAGACCACTGATTGGTAACTAGCGCGACACAGGACATCCTGCACAAACCTGCCATTTTAAAAAGGCCATGCGACGTTCAATAGCAACAGCAATGCATTTATTCATTAAACTCCAAAAATGGCAGCCCCTCAAAGCAATGCCATACACTGTGATGATTCTCTCTATGGATGTTTATTCTGCTGTCCTCAGAAGGTGTAAGTCACACTGAATGATGTCAGTATGTTTTATGTCTGTGTGTTCACATTTTACTGGGTTACAGTATAAACTCAACATCCTACTGCGTTTCAGGTGTAACTCGGTTAGTAGACGTTTGTCTTCAGGACCCAGTCAACATCCATATATCTGGCCCCGCCTCCTCTGACCTCACCACCACCACCACCAGCTCTTCATTGACCTCTGACCGCAACCCAGCCAGCCAATCAGAGAGCTTTGCTTTGCCAGAGGCTTTGAAGCAATATGTGGTAGTGGTTCCCAGCAAGATCAGACTGGTCTGTTTGGCTGCTTTCATACTGGACAAATGCAAGGTAAACAACATAGATAAATTGCAGTCTAGTTTTCAACAAATTGTTTAGATCAGGCATATTGCTCAGCTGGTTTTCAGTTGCAGCAACATAATTGGTCGACAGCAGATCATCAGTAAACGGTCACCATGATGACGACTGTGGTTGTTCAGTTTTCTCAGAACAACAAACTTATCGTCTTCTTCTCGAGCTGCGAGGCCGTCGAATTCTTGCACTCCCTCTTCACCTCCGTCCTCTCTGGGCCCTCCACCAATCAGAAGCCTCAGTTCAAGTTCCTGCGTCTCCATGGCAACATGAAACAGGAGGTAAGATGGCCACCAACGTTTCTCTGCTCTTCAGTGTTTTTGTGATCGCTTGGTATCGAGCTTCAGCCAGTTTGGGTGTGTTTGTTTTCTCCAACAGGAGCGCTCCGAGGTCTTCCAGCAGTTTTCCGTGTCTAATTCTGGAGTCCTGCTGTGTACGGTCAGTGTTTCTCTTCATTATCTTGTCTGTGTTCTCACTTCTGTTCACAGAATATCTAGTATTGATAGTGCACCATATACAACAAATGTTACACTATAAGTTACATTTATTATTTAGTCATTAAAAATGTAAAATGTGTGTTTCAGGATGTTGCAGCCAGAGGCCTGGACCTTCCACAGGTCACCTGGATCATTCAGGTAATTATTCTAAATCTGACTCATCTCAGCAGTGCGGACATGCAGCTCAAACAAAAAGTGATTTTTCTTTCTCAGATTGTTATATAAAAAGGTTTTTAGAGGTCTGCATGGGTGAACGAGTCCAATATTTCACAATAATAAAATATTACCTTTGTTAATGTCAGGCAAAAAATGTTGCACTAGAAGGTAGAAAACTGAAACATGAATGTAGAAACAACTAGATGTATTCTCCTTACGAACATATACGTAAATATTTTTAAGAAAACAAGGGTTTAAGCTGATTTTATTTTAGAGACCCCTTGGTAGGTTGGGTAATGCCAATTGGTGATGTGATTGTATATTGACGATTGATTGGGGTTTTTTTACGCTGATATTAAACGGATATTAACAAACTTGCTATCAGAACTAAGATTTTTTTTTTAAATCTCTAAATTCTGCATTTTACTGTTCAATTAAAGATGTTTCTGGTAAAGCTGCTTATCCCGCCCGCTCAGCCGCGTTAATCAGCACAAGTGTCGAGTGAATTTGCTGTCTCTTTTCCATGGATCTGACACCGTGCATCTCCGTTATGTCTTCTCACCAAAACATTGCTCTATGCTACTGGATAACATCAGTTTATGTTTACAGTACACTCCTCCGACAGCAGCAGCAGAGTACGTTCATCGTGTCGGTCGGACGGCCCGTATCGGGGGAGGAGGTAGCAGCCTCCTCTTCCTCACTCCTGCTGAGACCGCCTTCCTCACCGAACTGGCCAATCACCACATCAGGTCTGTTTTAGCACTATCTCAGTACCATCACAGCACTGTGCAGTACCTTAGTGACAGTACTACTGATGGTACTGGTCCAGTACTTTCTGTTGGGCCACATCCTGGTTTTGACTGTGGGTCTTGTTGTGTTTCAGCCTATCAGAGCTGAAGCTGCTGGACATCCTGTCCTGTCTGATGATGGATGACACCTACAAGGGGCGGGGCAAATACTACAGCAAGGTAAAACACCTTAAACCTTTCAGATGGAGCTCCAGAGATAGTATAAAGGTTTGGAGATGTTCGCAGAGGTCCTTGATGTGGTTTAGCAACTCCAGGTGATAACATCATGGACCTTTTCCAGGTTCCTGGGGTCTGTGAGGGGGTACGAGGGTCTGCAAGGTGATTGCAGGGCTCTTCAAATATGGTCTTAATGGTCCCTTGTGTAGTTTTAGGTACCTTGTTTGATTGCATTTTAGTGGTCCTTAGAGGGTATCCAGATTTTTTTTCCAGAACAGTTTTTGCATCTTTAAGGTTCTGCTCTGAAGGAGTTTGAGGGCTTTTTAGTTTTTGTTTGGATTCCAAGGTTCCTGCTGGGTATCCCATAGCCTAGAAATCTAGACACACCCTAGTAGTAGCAAATGTAATTCGCAGCCAGGGTCAGTCTAGCAACTCTTCGTTGGCTTGCTACCTGGAAAAACCAACTTCTGGTCAGGCCAATCACATTGTGTACGTAGTCAGTGGGCGGGCTTAACATAAGGACGGCAGAATTGCCATGGTTCGGCGTGAATTCCCTGCTATTTGAAAACAAAAAAGATGGCTGCTGCTGCTGCCAAACCGTGGTCTTTCAAATCGGCTTTGGCCGCGACTCTGGAAGACCTGGAGTTAAGCACTGTAGTCATTCTAAAAAAAAAGATGTGTTCTGAGTTTTGCCGCCCCAATACGGTAGCACTATCCTATTGCGTGCAGAGGGAAGTTGAAAGACAATAGTTTATCCCACCTGTCGGATTGAGTACTGCCAATGGTCAGTACCCAGACCCAAAATCTTGATGATTTGGGTCTGACTTGTCAGGCTAGGTATCCCAGTATTTAAAGGGGTATACGGTGTGTCTGTTTGAGTGCCAGTGTTTCAGGACTGTAAGAAGATTCCAGGGGTGGTTGAGGTAAAGGTGTTCATGGGTTTTCAGGAACCTCTTAATGGGATTTCCTGGGTCCATCCTGCACATGAATCTTCTAAGGAGTTCCAGGTCTCCTCCAAGACGGTTACATGTCTTCTGGGGCCTTTTGAATTGGTTGAAGTGTCCATCAGGGCATTTTGAGTTTGTTGCAGGAGTCTTTAAGAGGGATCTAGGGATACTTGGGTTTTCTAAGGGCATTTGAATGGGGCACGGGGTCTCTGAGAGAGTTGAAGGTTCATCTGGGTGTTCATTGAGCTTTCAAGTTGGTTTAAAGTGCCCTTCAGGTCAATGTGGGGGGTCTGTGATTGGTCCCTCTGGGAATGGAGTTCTGGGGGTCTCTGCAGTGGGCCCAAGTTTTCTAGAGGACTGCAGTGGATTCACCATGAATCTGAAGGTCTGAACCAACAGGCAGCTAAAACCACCTGCTGTTTCTGTGATGGTGATAAGAAGCCTTTTTTAAACACTTGTTTCTTTTTCTTTTTAAAGACCCAATCGTGACAGTGTCAGGCTGAAGAGCACCAGAACAAAGACTCTGAGTAGAAAGACTTCAGTGACAGTAAAAGCAGCAGGGGGGGAGGAGTTTGTGAAGGATCTGTTTAGACAGTTTTATTGAAGCGTAGACCTGATGGGTCCTGCAGCAGGTTGAGACAGGAAGTCTCTGATTCTCTCACTCTGACATTAACACATTTTATTTAAATACTATCCATCTGTTGAACATGAAGGCTGAAACATATTCACAGTTTCACAGAAGGAGCAGCCGAAGGCTTCAGTGCCTTGCTCAGTGGATTTTGATCTCACTCTGGTTCTGAGGCAGAAAATGTTTGTGGATCTTTTCTTTGATCATATTTTGGTATCAAAGGACTGGAGCTCCATTTGAACCAACTCATGCCAATAATTCATTTTGATTATTAATGGAAAGCTGGAATTTATTGTAAAAAAAACTGAAACGTCAGGAAAATGTTATAAATATAACACCATGAAATAACATACAGTGTATGTGTATATATATATATATATATATATATATATATACTTTATGCTTTTAATTTCCATTAAACTTATAATGTCCCATAAGTGTGGGTGATAATTCTTGGATTTATCTCATCAAATTACATTATGATGAGAATGCTAATGGGTATTTCCATAATAATCAAAGATGTAAGTCAATGTTGTAACGTAAGTGTTACCTGCATGCCTTACTTTGATAGAGATGCGATGACTTTCTGACTTTGACTAATGTTTACTTCCAATGTGTTTTAGCACAATATCAACTGTAAATCAAACTCAATCAAAATGTAGATTTATTTTGTTTATCCTAAAATCAAGGAGATTATATGTTTCACCGCTGAGCATTCACCCGCTGGTCTTTCTCACAGGGCT
Source organism: Etheostoma spectabile (assembly GCF_008692095.1). NCBI lineage: Eukaryota > Metazoa > Chordata > Actinopteri > Perciformes > Percidae > Etheostoma > Etheostoma spectabile. Next base: position 25,131,731 of record NC_045737.1, on the reverse strand, counting down.
GGGTTAACCTGTGAGCTGTGGCTTTCATATCTAACTATATATTTTTATTTGTAAAAATAGTAATTAGTTAGTGGTGTTTTATCAATTCTGCATAACTGGCTCACAATGATCCCACAGGCTTTGGGTCCCTCATGTTGCAGGTGTTACTGGTTGCAACCGAAGGGTGATTTCACAGTTTGTGTTTGCAGCTCATATGAAGTTGTTTGTGGTGAATAACAGCAGAACACTCTGTCTGTCTGTCTGTCAGAGTTCGTCTAAAGCCCTGGAGCAGGAGACCAGAGAGAGAGCAACGGTCCTGCAGACAGAGTTTGAGAATTTTGTTCACTCAGACGCTCAGTCAGTGCAGAACGCCAAGAAAGGTATGTTTGTAATCTGTGTGTGTGTGTTTTGTTTGTTTACTTATCGACACAGTTCCTTTGTTTACATGTTTCCCTCTGATGTCCACCAGCGCTGCAGTCCTTCCTACGGGCGTACACCACCTACCCTGCCCACCTCAAACATATCTTCCACATCCGCTCCCTCCATCTGGGACACACCGCCAAGAGCTTTGGCCTCAGAGACGCTCCACAGGGCCTAAACGCTGCCCTGGGCTCAGGGGCCAAGACCCACAACAAGAACAAGAACCAGAAGAAGAGGACCAGCAACCAGACGGCAGGAGGAAAGAGGTGAGAGAGAGAGAAAGAGAGAGAGAGAGAGTGTGTGAGTGTCTGACACGTCTGTCTGTTTCTGCTCATTAACACACAACCCCTGCTGAGCTGACAGGCAGTAACACACACACATTAAACACACACACTCCTATACATAATTAAAGCTGATGCTCCCTTCAGTCTCTCTCTTTCTTTGTGTGTGTGTGTGTGTGTGTGTGTGTGTGTGTGTGTGTGTGTGTGTGTGTGTGTGTGTGTGTGTGTGTGTGTGTGTGTGTGTGTGTGTGTGTGTGTGTGTGTGTGTGTGTGTGTGTGTGTGTGTGTGTGTGTGTGTGTGTGTGTGTGTGTGTGTGTGTGTGTGTGTGTGTGTGTGTGTGTGTGCGTGTGCGCGTGTGTGCGTGTGTGCGTGCGTGCGCAGGTGCGTGTGTGGGGTCAGACCGTGTCCAGACAAGCCTGCAGTGAGGCGCAGCTGTTAACAACAACACACACTCTTAGTGGTCAGTAGAGACATATTGTAATTATAGGTGTGTGTGTCTCAATCCTTTGGGTGCTGGCTAGTTGTGTAATAGTGCATTCAGGTGATCCTCATGATCATAAATCTAATGAAGACCTACAACCAACACTGTATTAGTGAGCGCTGGAAAAAGTACCTTACTGAAGTTATATCAATAGTCAAATGGGCAAAACCACATCTGTCTACGTTGGAATAACCTGACCACAAATCTGAAACTGAGTGTTTCTCTGAGCACGTTTAAAGTGTTTTACTAAAAGACCACAAAAGAAAGAATTTATTGTGTTTTTTGTCCTCTGTGATTTTTAATGTCTGCCTACAGTATGTAATTACTGCTGTGCAGTAGTAGATGTATATATTTTTTTAAATCATCAAATAAATCAAATAAGTTGAAGTCTGCATTCAAAATTCTAAAGTATTCTCAGCCTTAGTGAATGCAGGGAAGGTAAATGTAGTGCAGTAAGAGTACACGTAGTGCAGTAAAAGGTCTTTCTGTAAGTGACTGCTATCTGATTCTATGTGACATTATTAGATTTAGATTACTGAGGCATCAATGTTAGAGCAGCATGTTACTGTTGGAGCTGTTTGAGCTACTTTTAACTACTTTATATACAGTGAGATACTTTAGTCCAGTGGTTCCCAACCTAGGGGTCTGCCCCCTCCAAGGGGTCACCAGATTAATCTGAGGGGTCGTCAGGTAATTAATGGGAGAGAAGAGTAAACTAGTATAAGTTAAGTATAAACTAAGTTCAGCTACACATCTGTTTTAACTTTCTGCACTTTATTGATCCTTTTATCTCTTTTTACAGAACTTTAGAAGGGTAATCATTAATGAACATACTCAATTTGGAGGTACTTTACTTAAATTTGGTACTTGAACAAATGTACCCTAAATTGCTCCCGATGCTGCGCCATTGGTGTGTGAATGTTTACCCGATGAGCAGGTGGCACCTTCTAGGGCAGCCTCGGCCATTGTGTGTATGAATGTGTGTACTCTGTAGAAGCGTTTTGAGTAGTAGTTAAGACTAGAAAAGCGCTATATAAATGCAGTCCATTTACAGTCCATTTACATGCAGTCCATGTATATCCATAGCTGTTGCTATGGAGAAGAAGTCATTTAGAAGTGGTTTTTGAAGATGTATTGTAAGAACTGGGTGCAGCGTTCGAGGCACAGCCAGTTTATTACTATGAGAGTTGCTCAGTGGTGCAGGAAGCCTTCATGGAGCCAAAATTACTCGGCTGGTCGGATGCTCCACTAACTTAAACAGGGGTTAAATGATTTAATGGTATGTCTCTTGTAGACTTTTCAAATGTAATTGAACCAAATATATCAAATTCTCAAAGTAAGTCTATAGAAAAAAGTATCATGTAACAGCTTGGGAGATGCAATTCCACAGCTTGGCCAAACCCCAGCGCACTTCCTTGCCTGGAGTAATTAAATCCGTTTTCTCAGCAGGACCATTTTTATCTTCAGTTCAACATTAATGTGAAGCTCTGTTATCGGCTGTTAGTGTATGTCAGACCTTTTTATTAAAGAAGCAGATATTTTCTAACACTGTTGAACCTTTTTTTGTTTAGTTTTGATCACAAAGTGAAGATGAAGCAGACTCAACTTTAACATTTGATTTAAACATCCTCAGGTTCTCCTGCGGTCAGAGGGAGGTCAGCCTGCTTTGCTCCGAGTTCTCTAGTGGGTTGGAGGGAGCAGACGCCAAGACCAAGAAGAAAAAGAAGACCACGACGTTTGGTCAGTCAGGAGAGGAAGAGGAGGCGGAGTAATGAGGAGGTGCAGCAGCTGGAGTGCCTTTGAGCAAAGGTGACGACCTGCAAACAGCTGACTGACTCGCTGTTACAGGCACACATCAGACTTTATTGGATAATAAATCTGAAAAAAAGAGTGCAGACGCCGACCTGAAATCCAGGAGTAGTCTGACTGTGTTCAGACAGATGGATGACATTTAGGTTGCACACAAAGTCAACGCAAAGACGCGATTAGACTCAAATTGATTTGAAGACGCGTATTTGTGAGTTGTAAATGTTGAAATTTGAGCGGAACATTGAAGGTTATGCTGAAGTCTTCATGAATCATAAACACAGAGTAAAAACGGCATTCTGCATCGGTTGCTTGTTAGCCTCCAGCTAACGACGGTACAGTGGGTTAAAATCCAGCGAACGAGGCTTCACTCTTCCTGTCTGAACACAGTTTTCTGAATTCGACAGGAAACATTCTTAAAATAGTTTTTCATTAATGACTCTGTAAGAAATCTTTAAAATGTGCTGAAAAGAACCCAGGCTTCTCGCTGCCTCAACAGTTGTTTTACCTTTCCATCTTTTTTAAAGGCTCAATTTGGTTTCCAGATAAACTCTGATTGTGTTAACAATCTGCCCAACAACCTGGTGTTTCAGTTCAAACTGAAGACCGGAAATGTTTTCTCCACAGATTCACAAGGATGTAAACAGGATGTTTGTGTGTTCTTTAATGTGAATATTATACTGTTTGACGTCTTTGACGAAGAATTATTTTTCTTTGTTGGAAAATAAAATGTAATTTTTGCTCTTTGAGGGTGGAACCCACTGCCTGAACTCAACTTTTTAGGATTCTCAACTGTTTCCCAGCATGGTTCACTTCATTCAGCTGAATACTGCATTACAACGACAGTAATACTGCAGTATTGCTACAGCTCAACAGCTCAGTGCTGCAGGTAAGACAAAGTAGTTATCGTCTGTGCTGCCAAGCGTGATCCAGACATGAACTGATGTGACGTCTGATCCGATGTTAACGCAACTTCTTTCCTCCTGTGAGTGGCGGCTGTTCTGAACTAAAGAAGTTCTGCAGGTTCACTAAAGGATTACACAGCTATACTTGATGCAACAAAAAGATGGTAGACTTTATTACATCCAGATTTTAGCGTTAGAAGGTACATCTTGCAGCAGAATTCTTTGTCCGGTAACTTCTAGTAACTACATTTACATACTGTGAACAGTTTTTTTAATAGAGAATCGATATTGAATTGCGCGCGTGTGTGTGTACTGTATATGTAACGTCCCAGTGTCAATGTGGGGATGTTTGTGGAAGATGTCCACACAAACAACTAAATGCTTTGGCTTGACTGGAACGTCTGTGGTAGATTTCCACGAGATGGAGTTATGCATGCCTAAAAAACATTTAAAATGTAAAAATAAAGTAAATACACCTAAATATAAAGATGTTAAACTAAAGGGAAGGTTTTGAAGTTGAGGTTTTCGGTTGAAGAAATAAAAGCTTAGAGTTTCTGTTAAAGCAGCTGCTGTCTGCAGCACTTAAGGAAATATTCCGAGTGTTCAGGTCACTCTGATGTGTAAAGGCTGCCTTTTACCAGCATTAATATTTCACCCTGTGTTTAATATTTCATCGGCTAATCGCTCCGTTAATGTCTGAATTAAATGTTCTGCCGTCTGATTAGACTGATGGAAGTGGAGAGTAACAAACAACTCTGATCGAATTATTCATCAGACTTCATTCATGATTTGTCAATAAGCCTCAGATCGTTCTCATTTTTATATCTTTGCAAACTGAATATTTGCAACAAACAGCGGATTTAACTTAAGAGAAATTTCTTCAGAAATACAAACGGCGGCTGTTTTTTGTGTGTATGTATGTATATGTTTGTGTATATATATGTATATGTTTGTGTGTGTATATATAGCATATATGATATGTATAGTGTGTGTGTGTATTATATAATATATAATAGTGTGTGTGTGTGTGTATATATTATAGGGTAGTGTGTGTGTGTGTGTGTGTGTTTGTGTGTGGTGTGTGTGTGGTGTGTGTGTTTGTGTGTGTGTGTGTGTGTGTGTGTGTGTGTGTGTGTGTGTGTGTGTGTGTGTGTGTGTGTGTGTGTGTGTGTGTGTGTGTGTGTGTGTGTGTGTGTGTGTGTGTGTGTGTGTGTGTGTGTGTGTGTGTGTGTGTGTGTGTGTGTGTGTGTGTGGTGTGTGTGTGTGGTGTGTGTGTGTGTGTGTGTGTGTGTGTGTGTGTGTGTGTGTGTGTGTGTGTGTGTGTGCGTGCGTCGTGCGTGTCGTGCGTGCGTGCGTGCGTGCGTGCCGGCGTGGCGTGGTGTATAGACCTTGGTCTTGGGGGTTATATATATATAAAACCCCCAAGACCAAGGTCTAGTCTACAGTACATGGGTTATGTTTCCTCTCAAAAAAGAATCCTGTCCACATAAGTGCTGTTTAAAAAAAACGTCTCAGTTTACATGAAAACGCAAAAAAACACAATTGAAACGCTGTCAAAAGTCGGCCAAACCAAGAGGAGCATCAAACACATTCTGACTCTGTTCCTCAATATATTGGAAGACTAACACATTTATGTGCAAACATGTAAAGAAATCCTTTTAGAACCAGCACTATTTTGGCTCCATCCATCATTGTGCAAAATCTTGTCATTTACAACGCATCATCAAAGGACATAACGGCGTAGACTAAGTACCTGTGTACCTGTGGACTAGACATCAACACAAGACCTTTTTTCACACTTCTTGAACATACTTTAATAATGTGCCATCAAAATCAAAATACACAAGTAATAAATCAAAAACATTAAGAATTACTTGCATATTTATTGAAATTTAAAACAACTGAAATATAACTTCACCCAGAATCATCAGTCAGCCTTTTGTTTCTTTCTCAGCTCTTTTTGTTGGTATTATCACCGATAGAAATATATCGACAGAACGTTAGATGTTAAATCTTCCCCTGAAGCAGCAACATGTTGATTTGTCCAACAAATGGACAAATGGAATGGGTAAAGGTTTGAAAAGTCTCCACTTGGTCCTGGATCGATTGTCCTGCTCTGTACAGATGAAAAAGTGGTTACTTTTGTTTTTTGGAGTCGTCCTTGTTGTGATGTGATGTCACATCTGCTCGCCCAATCACCACTAACATCACTGTCCCAGACTCCTAAAAGTACCTTAACCTGCATTCAGTATCGCCTCCTGACTGAGTCCACATTTAGTTCCAGGAACGCATCCCTGAAGCCAGTGTAGAACCGTGAAACAAAAGCAGAACCACAATCAAGAAATAAGTAATAGTTTCCTTTAACTTTGTTCTTCTAATCCAGGAGTGTCAAACCTACGGCCTGTGGGCCAGAACCGGCCCACCAATGGTCCAATCCGGCCCACTGCATGACTTTGCAAAGTGTGTAATTAATTCTAATTCCAGATTTACCACTTTAATCTGAGAAATTATCCAAATTCTCTTTCTGTAAATTTACAACTTTAGAAATTCTGAGTTTTTCTCCAAATATTACCCCTCTGTCCCGGGTCCATAAGATAATTTTTTCTCCTACATTGGCCTTAGAACGCTGCCGTAGCAGAAGCAATTTGCTTTTGCCAACTTCAAGCTGACAAGAAACTCTGTGGCAGATAAAGTTTCTGATCTTTCCGAGTGGTTTACTGGTCTGGTCCACTTTAGCTCAAACTAGGGTTATATTGCCCATGAACCAAAATGAGTTGGACACTTATTCTAAAGTAAAGAATTCTGTCTCCAAACATGAATGGGTTCTTTTGTTCCTGTACGTCGTCCTGTAGGAACCAGTCCTCCCAGCGTGCTGGTGTCAGTGCGGGTGTGGTTCCGTGTGGGTCAGCACGCGAGGCAGCAGGGGCGGGAATGGGTGGTGGTGGTGTTGGGGGGCGTGGCTTCGGTACAGGTATAAGTCCAGTGTGGGCGGGGCCGGAGGGTACAGGTAGTGTGTGGGCAGGAACATCCTGCCGGCCTCAGCCAGCAGCTCCAAACCCACAGCTGACTGACGCTTCCACTTCGTCCTGTCGTGTCGGAGGAAACAGATCAACCTTCAGATTTAGAACAGGTCTATAGTAATGTTTATAAGTACAACAATATACCAAGACAATTCTAACTGTATTTGGTGTAAAACACTTTGTGCTGAGCCCTGAAGATTTATTTTTAACTTGTTCAACTTGTACAAGTTATTTCTTTAGTTATTTTTATTATAAGTTGTTATGTATTTTGTGCCCACATTTTGAACACTGCAAGATCAAATTAGCTTTTACCTTGAAGTTTACATTAAAACAATAAGATTTACTATAAAATGTTTATAAAAGGTTATTAGGCCAAAAATGAATTCCTTCTTATAGTCAAAAATTCCAAATATTATTTCATTATATAATTGTTATTTTTCTTTGAAGAAAAACAAAAGTAATCCTAAAAATAACAACTGAATGAAGTCAAGCATGTCCAAGCTAATATGAACAATTGATGATTAATTTAGACCTGCAACCAATCACAGGAAAGGATTCTCAGAGCGCATGGAACAATACAAATAAATCAATAAATAATCAGTTCTGTACGCTACTCCTGCTCTCTTTGATTCTGCACTAAAAGCTCTAGATTTGTTTCTGCATGAATTATTAATCATGAATTACAGCACACACTGCTGAATTATTGATCACGCAGCGTTCATTATTTATCAGAAAATGTCTCACATGTGTCTGTCTACAGTGATACTGAACTCAGACAGACTAAACTACACAATTGTTAAAGCAGGAAATGTAAAAAATGTTAAATAATATTTTACTCTCTTTTCTTGTATCAGGTCCTTTGTATTTTGATCCATATGTTTTATGACAAACTACTGTTTTGGTACTAAATCTTATGCAGCTATGGTGTATATTATTGAGATTTCAGATTTTTGGCTTTACCATTTACTAAAGAAGATCCAAAGCTTTTACCAGCTACTGAATGGACCCCGAAACATAATGACATCATTTTGTTAAACATATATTCTATAATTTACCTCCTGTTGTGGTATGTTTCGTTATACTGCGTGGTCACAAAAAGACACAAAATGACCACAAAGAGAGAAAAAACAAAAGAGACACAAAACAACCTCAAAGAGAGAGGGGGGTTTACTCGTTTGTGCTCAGAGGCCCATTGTCTCATTATGTGTCCAATCTTCTATGATATGTTACCTCCTGGTCTGGTACCAGGTCTTGTGTTTCTATGATACTTGTATATACCTCCTGGTCTGGTACCAGGTCTTGTGTTTCTATGATACTTGTATATACCTCCTGGTCTGGTACCAGGTCTCTTGTGTTTCTATGATACTTTTATATGTTACCTCCTGTTCTGGTACCAGGTCTTGACCTGTGTGTCGCTGAGCTGCAGTGAAGCAGCCAGCTCCATGCGGTCCTGGACACTCAGGTACTTCTGTTTCTGGAAGCTTCTCTCGAGCTTCGACAGCTGCTGGTCGCTGAACGCCGTCCGAGCTTTACGAGGTTTCTTCAGACTATCCATCACAAGGTCCGAGGCCCCGCTCTGCACTGGGTGATTGACAGGTGTGACATCACATCAGATCCTTCAGTCCTGCAGTTTATCATTACTGATAGAATGTGACTAAAAACATTCAGTAAGAAATATTCTGAAATGGTTTGGTCATTTAGGGACAGGGTTCAATTTGTTTTAGACCAAGAAGCAAAGCTGCTGTCTCACTTTGTTTTCAAGGTGGATTTGTAAAAAATGTGATTCTGAGGGCAGATATAAGCTGTCACTTCAGAGTCATTGATGATGTTCCCTGTGAGGTCAGAGGATACAGCGACTATTTATACTTTCATTATTAATTCTTCATCAATATTTCAGTCTCGTTCATTCTGATCAAAACTTCTTATTTCTGTTTCATAAAAACTTCATTAAAAATAAAATACACACTAACTGGATTAAACCGGTTTACCGGAATCAGTGTTGTTAAACAGTGATATGATGATTAACAGCTGTTTTGTTTAAGATCTTTAAAGCTCCAGCATTCATTTGAAGACGGTGATATTTTATAAATGGTTTATTATTTTTATAATGTTAGCATTGCTTTGTCCTTTTTTCATATCGTGATACAAAGCCTTGAAATGTGACATGAAAGTGAATCTGATGTAGAAAATACCGTCTTTCAGTGACACTTTCTGATTAATAATTAATCAGCAACTTTGACATTTTTTATCCTTAATTGGCCTCCTTAATAAAACCTTCAAAGGCAGCATCGGAATAACTAAAATTACATGAATGTATACAATTGATGCAGTGCAGAGGGCTTTATGTAAATAAAGAAGAGTTGCAGAAAATTTTAACCTTACTTTAAAAAGGGTTATTAACTAAAAAAACAAAGTTTAAATGTGTTATTTTAACTCCGAGCTGAATGTTTATGATAGCGCGAAGAAGGCTGAATGGCTTCATGACATATTATTAGATATTTGCCATTATAGTCAAATATTATTATAATTTGTTGTTATTAATAATAAATGAAGAAAATCAGGAAGCTCTAAACGAAATAAAATAAGAGATTTCTAAAATAAATCAAATTTTCTTCAGCGGCGGCTTTGTGTTGATTTACAAACTCTTATTTATTTATTTATTTTCAACAAATAACTACCTAAAAACATGCTTCATATTTTTAGCTCCATTGCTTTTAATAAGATATTAAATCATCTGAATCCTGAAACGGAAAACAGTTTTATTCTTAAAAATTGCCGCATATCATATTAATTACAACGGCTTCATATTCACTATTATCTCAAATGTTTTCTGGTCACATAAACAAACCGTTTTTATTTCAGATTATGATTTACTGAAACTGTTTTTTATTTCGGAGCAAAACATATAAAACCACTAAATTCTCATTTTGCAAATATTTTGTACATTAAAATGACCTCCTCAGTATAGGTTATGAAGATTGTAGTTGGTCATGTCAACGCAAACTAATAATTTTTCTTATTTTGTTGTATTTCTGTAATTGTATTATTTTTCTGGTCTCTTACCTCTGGATTCACTGTCAGAAGAGAAGCTGCTGTGACTTTTATCCTGACAGTCGTTTTCCGGTCCGGACTGGAATGGCTCGGTTTCTAGCTCAGGGTGTCCCGGGTCAGAGTCTACCAGTCCCGGGTCAGAGTCGACCAGATCCGGATCAGAGTAGGGCCGGCAGTCCCCCAAGATGTCCCGGATAAGGAAAGAGGAACTGACGGTGCGGGGCTGGATCTGCTGCAGATGACCGGGCAGCAGCACACACTCCAGCCGTGGAACCGGCTTTCTTCGCGGGGAAGGAGGCGCCGAGCAGCCGCTGCTGCTTCCCGGGCTGAGCTCCGGAGGGTCTGCCCGGGAGAGGAGCGCGCCCGCCGGTCTGAGGGAGAGCAGAGAGTCGATGCGGAACCTGGAGCAGCCGGAGGCAGAAACCTCCATCTCCCTCCTGACTCAGGTGAGTTTGTGCACTCAGGTGTTCGATACAGCAGCGGAAAATGACGTAGGCTACAACTTAAAATATATAGTTTGATTTTTACAGAATTTTCCTTTTGAAATTCTGTAAATTAAAAATACCAGATTCACAAAGATAAAAGCCCAAACTGTTTAATTGCTTTGTGAAGATTATTGATCCAGGTGGAGAATCCATTAGCAGCTTATTTCTTTTGTACCATGGAGAGGGAAAGAAAGTTCCTCCTCCAACTGACTGTGTAAACACACGTGTGTGCGTGTGTGTGTGTGTGTGTGTATATTAAAGACCAGTTATTGTGGCATATATCCAGAATGTGCATTCTCTGCTCTGAATATTTGCAATAGAATGCACGTGATTGGCAAAAGTGATGTCAATTCATCTGTTATAATATTATTGTTGATAACTTAAGTGTTCTTTTTGAAGAACACTTAAGAATGAAGAATTGAATTACAAATACCTGCAATATATCCAGTCTAGATATTAAATGTTAAAATTGCCATTTTATTTTTTAAGGATTGTAAATCCTGAATTTAGAATTTAGACTAGTACAATAAAAGTTGCAGACATATTGAAAACTAGTAAGAATGTTAATGTGGATATCTTTACTTTCCATTCTGACTAGTGAAAATATTATTTTGACTGGGATAAATGCTAGTATGAATGTCTGAAATGTAATTACAGATAGGCGTGTGGTTTGATTAAATGTTAAACAGCTTGCCATAAGAGCCCTGTGGGTTGCTCTTACCACAGGTTGTGTTTTGGTAGAATCAGATGTGAATAGAAGAACAACACACAGATTTATGATTTTTTTGTTTCATTTATTTGAATTAAGGTTGAACATGTTGTTTTATCCTCAGCTCAGTCCACACTGTACGTCCCCAGACCCTGAACTCCTCTCCTGGACACAGAGTCTGAGTGATGAGCCCTGACCGCCTGGAGACGAGCCTCCTGGTCCCTGAAGGTGTCCAGAGCCGGAGCAGCCTGAGGAGGATTCAATACATTTTTTAAAGCCGCAATAACTGAAAGTTTTGTAAAAACAACATCTGACATATTATCAGCTTATAAAGTAGTTGATGCTAACATGTTACAGAGCAACATGATAACTTATTAGGAGTCTTTGTGTGTGTGTCCAATAGTCTCTCTCTGTTTTTTGTCTCTACTACTTCCTTAGGGAAATATCTGTCTCTCCAGCTGCTGAATCCTTCACTATTTTATGTTCACCAGCTAGTCTCTAACTGGGTTTGTCTGCTGTTCGCTGCTGAGCAGCAAGTACACAGTGGGTTTATCAGATCTTTTATTCTGAAAAGAGATTGAAGCAAGCAGGGAATGTTAAAGGAAAACCAAAAGTAGAAGCTAAAAGAGACTAAAAAGCTGCAGCAATGGAGACAATTCATTACTATCAGAGGCACTTTACCATTACACACACACGCAAGTGCAGCTTTAATGAAAATACCTGGACAGAAACAGGAAGTTCTTACATGTATGAAGCGGGGCAGTTTGACCGGTGTCTGTGTGATGGGCAGAGCTTTGCTCCTCCTCAGCAGGCTGGTCCTTGTGTCGGGAATACATCCTGGTTTTATCTGCACACACACACACACACACACACACACACACACACACACATTCTGATACCAAACTTCATGTCTAAAATCTGTTTCCAACTCTACAAGACACCATACTGTTCTCCACAAGATGATGACATCACACTGTTCTCCGCAGGACAATGACATCACACTGTTGTCTTAGAGATGATGACCATTGACTTGGACCACATGCTCTCACCCTCTGCAGCTTTTTGTGGTTGCTGGTTTGATTCCTGCTCAGCTGTTCATCCATCCAGCGGTGAGCATACTCATGAGAGAGGAGGTCTGATAGAGGAGACAACACCCTGACGGACAGATCAATCAGTGTGGTAAGTCAATCGGCTTCATTTAATAATCAGCTCTGTGGTTGTTCTTCTGACCTGGTTGTGACTCCAAACGTGATGTCGGGCACCGCTGGGCGACGTGAAGCTCTGCCTTCCTGCTGTTTGGGGGCAGGAATCTTGCTGCTGTCCTCACCCTTCTGAGCTCGGTACTGACTCAGCTCTTTAGCCGTCACCAGACCTGACTTCACTGCGTCCCGGTTCAGAGACACAAAGTCCGTAATGAGTGGTTGATGAGGAGCAGAGTGTCCACGTCCGGACTGAACCCTCCAACTGGACAGAACTGACATGACACAGGGACAATGCTCAGAAACTACAACTCCCAGCAGGCCTTTCTGCAGGTTTTATGGGAGTTGTTGAAAGCCTAAACAAAAAAATCTTCTTTTTGCGTTAAAGGTTCTTAAGGAATATTTTATATGGACATAAAAACAAGCCAAACAAATAAATATTGTCGTAATCATCGACAGTCAAAACCTGCACACGCAATTTTTTGTACCTAACTTAAACCTAAAATTTCAATTTAATGCTACTTTACTGATCTCTGTGAGGATAGCAGCAACGTTTTATTATTGAAGATCTTGGGGATTTCTGGGGGTTTGTTTCAGATATGGGAAGCATACAAATGGAAAAGCTGCTTCTCCAGGTTTAGTTTGGACTCTGGGGACAAAGCAGACCCAAACCAGAACTATTTGAGACCAGAGCCAGAAGCATCTAAGAGGTCTGGTTCAGCTTTCTAACGGGGCAGCAGATCAAAAGTAAACCAGACAGTGATTCATAAACCACCAAGAGTATTAATAAAAAAACATTAAATAAAACCATGTCTGAGATGTCCACAGAAAGATAGAGGTACAACACAGATCTGTGCGTGTGTGCGTGTGTGTGTGTGTGTGAGTGACAGCAGTGATTGTTGCCTGAAGGCATGTTTCCTTCATTTAAATACACTGTGACAGCTGACCGATGCTAAGCCTTACACAAACACACACACACACACACACACACACACACACACACACACACACACACACAAACACAGCAGTATACATAATCCTGAGCATTGTGTTTTGGAAATGTTAGCGAACCTTAAAGGCATAGTTTAGATCTTTTGAAGGGTGGTTGTATGAGGTATGATATATTTTGATATTTAATATTTTTATCTTGATACCTGTGCACATGGTGATCGATTAGTTTGTTTGTGTTGTGTGAATTATGCTGTTTTAATGGGTGAGGAACTAACAAACAAACAAACCAATTAAGGAAGTGTTAGACCAGCAACTTCTGCAAGGTAAAATAACTGTTTTTCTCAAAGGGGTCTGGTTACGGTGGCCAACAAGGGCAAATGCCCTGTAACTTCACAAAACACACGCAAATAGACAAAACACAAGAAAACAGCTTCATTAATTTGACAACACATGTGCATCCTTCAGCAAACGCGCTGCATATACACACAATACAAATACATAAACGCGTGTTGTTGTGTAATCTGGATGCAGCGTTTTTTGTTGCATTTGTTTTCAGGGTTTGTGTGTGTTTCTTTTTGCATCGTTTTTTTATTTGCGTCGCTTTTATGTATTTGGTTGTGTTGTGTGTGTATAAGCAGCGCGTTTGCTGAATGCTGCACATGTGTTATCAAATTAATGAAGTTGTTTTTTTAATTTGCTTGTGTTTTGTCTGTTTGCATGTGTTTTCTGAAGTTGCAGGGAGTTTGCCCTTGTTGGCCACCGGTACGGTATGGTGGCTTTGAAGTGAGCATAGATAATGGCTTCAGGGCTGGCTAATGGCAAGGTAAAGTGGTGAAAATATTGTAAATATAGTGTACCCTTAAACTGACATTGATGTTTTCAGGTATTTAAAATACATTTAATCAGAACAGCTTCTCCAAACTGGGGGCGTGCTGACCGCCATCAACTGGAGCTAATACATCGACTATGAATACCTATCTCATTCAACCCCACTTTAAAATATCCAAACTATCCCTTTAAACACAGTGTGGCCCAGTATGAGTGTTACATGCTACATGTGAATCCTATATGTTATGTGCTGATACTCTTTGTTGTTGTTGTTTACAGTGGTTGGGACTTACCCTCAGACACGCCTCCATCTCTGAGCAAGTTGCTGGTTCCAAAAGTGAACTCTGGACCAGGAACTGACAGACCTCTGGACCTTGTCTGACCCAAAGACGCCTGCACACAGGAAGAAGGACATCACCATCATCATCCTCACATATAAATATCATCAGTAGCTTCACACTGTCCTAGTTTAACTTCATTTCTTTAAAATTTCTTTCAAAAAAAACATTCAGACTTCAAATTTGCTGTTTTTTTCCCTTTACACTATGATGGAGAATATTTTAAACCCTAGTCAGTGGTGCATTCAGGGACTCTTTTACGCCCAAAGAAGGTTTTTCCTCCATGATCTCTGCCGTCAGAAACACAAACAGAAAAACATCTTGTGAACAGGATGATGTGAATGTGTTTATTTCCTTCAGAACCTCCTTGAATGCACTACCATGGGGAATTTTCCAAACATTCTCTGATCTCAAACTGTAATAAAGATAGACTGATGTCTCTCTGGACTTGGTTGATTTTTACACTGAAACTAGCAGTTGCCTGGAAGAAAGGAAACAATATCCAGTTTAATAAGCCGTCTGTGAGCCCCCGACCTGAAGGGGCTCCTTTATACTTATGTCAGTCTAAAGTGCTTGCATATATTTTTCAATTTAAACTGTTCATACTGCATAGAGAGAAGAGAGGGTCACTGGGGGCCCAGCAACTCATCATTGGCCCTAGGCCCTTTGACTTGTCTGGACCTTAAAAACCTGAACAGCTCAGTCTGTGTCTTTACTGCCATCTAGTGTTCATAAGGAGGTTTTACACACAGCAGATTATCGACAGTCACACAACAGACAGTCTGAAGGACAGTTCACTATGACATCACTAAAACTGTATGATGCATCATCCACAACTGGTTAGGGGGAGTGACTTTGGCATAAATACAGTCTGATTAACTAACGCAAAACTGCTGAAACTGAAGCTCCTTCACAGTAAAAGCCCTCCAAAACTCAATTGCTCAGCATCTACACAATATTTGTATGTTGACTTATTTGTTAGGTTTACATATTTCCTGTGAATGTTTTATTTGACAGGAATTTAAAAAGTGATTCTTTATATTCATGCAGTGTCTTGTTTACCTTGATGAGCAATGGATTGGTCAACATGGAGTCTCTGACCACACCCACCCTGGGTGAAGACATGTTTCTTGTGAAGACGGTCTTCTGTGGTATGACAGTTATTAACGATGTTAGCACTGCGGTCACAGGTGGGAGAAGTATTCACATCCTTAACTTTGGGAATACACCACCGCTCAGTCTTGCAGTAACTGATGGTTAAACAAGGAGGGTTAAAGTTCCTTTATTAAAGGTGCTCTAAGTGATGTTTGGTGACAGCACTTCTTGTTGACGTTCAAAGTAGTTTCCCCCTCCCTCCATCCCCTCTCCCTCCCTTCCATGCTTCCACACACTGACCCACCAACCCCCACATGCTTCTTGTCTGTTACTGGTTGGAGGACTGTTTGTTATGTTTGGTGGTGCAGGTTGACACAGTTTGTTTTTGTTGCAGTTTGTGGAGCCTGGGCTGTCTGCAGACGCCGCTTTTTTTTCTTTCTTTTTTTACAGTGTGTTCAGGGAACAGGCAGGTAGGGGATAGTGAGGAGATGTTTGCTGTATGTGACAAAAAAATGTTGTAGCCTAAAAAATGCGTTACAACGCTTAGAGCACCTTTCATTTTAAAATACTTTGACAAAACAATCCCAACTCCAGGTCCACTTATTGGCTTCCAACTGCATCAAAGGTCTTTATTTTTTCAGTTGACCTGGATTCCTAAAAGTGATAAGTTATAGAGTGAACATGACAGTGAAGTTGTTGTGAGGCTGATTTGTTTTAGTCATTTCTGGTAAAACACACAGATAACACTTTAAATACATTAGTAACCATGATAGTGAAATTGAATAAACCTGAATGAAAAAAACAGTATACAGTCAAGAGAATGTGTCACAGAGAATAATACGAAAATAAAAACACGTGTCCACAGGATGTTAATGAACATATTTTACTGTAAGTAAAAAAAAAAACTATGAAAAAAAACAACAACCTCTAACTTGATTTCAAATATTAAAAAAGGCTCGTTTGTAATCCTCTAATAGTTTTAATAGATTTAAGGTTAGCTAACGCTAATGTGTAACAGTGAGTTTAACTTTTTTTCTGAAAACTGATCAGTGTTCATAAATGAATACAAATTGTGTGTGTGTGTGTAAAACTGCCTCAAACTACCTGAATATTAGAATTAAATGTACCAATGAAATGTTGTTCTTGGGTTTAAAGACATTTCAACACACAATGCTTCCTTCTTTAGCTAGTTAGGTTAGCTAGCTACTTTGCGGTGTTGTTGTAATTAATATTATTACTGATATCTCATATTGTCAGTAATGTTGATACTGATACAACTACTGATACTTGTAGTACTTATTATTGTACATCAACACATTATTTAGTCGCTAATTTAGAGATAATTAACGCTAGTAATAAGTTAATTTACCGTGTCGTCGACGTCGAGCTGCTCCGTTGCTATGGAAACAGGACGCTAAACTTTGACGTCAAACTGCACCAGAAAAAAACTGTTCAACA
This sequence comes from Etheostoma spectabile, assembly GCF_008692095.1. Classification (NCBI taxonomy): domain Eukaryota; kingdom Metazoa; phylum Chordata; class Actinopteri; order Perciformes; family Percidae; genus Etheostoma; species Etheostoma spectabile. The sequence continues at coordinate 25,114,724 of NC_045737.1, read as the reverse complement.
GGAAGTTTCATATTAAAGTTGAACAGAGTGAGATGTTCTCTTAATACATCCATGAGTGAGATACAGCAATGCCATGGATGTATAAAGACTTCTGTGAACGCACCATACTGTCTATGGGGTGCACCTGGAGACTTTTATTATTATAATGAGTAAGAGCTGAGCATCTGATTAGCCCTGCAGTGGGCACCAAAGGCATTTGAATGGGTGTACGCTTCAATAATGCAAAGTTATAATAAAAGAAAAAACAAAGTACATTATTCTTCTAAGAGTTCTACGTACTGTTTGATAGTGTCGTTACATTTCTTTGTGTTTAGAAGTTTGAGAGTCAAAAATACAGTGAAATTGGGGGGTCACATTTGTTTAGGTAAACGTGATTCACTAGTACAGCGACACATAAAGGGTAAAGCATGGGTGTATGAAGAGGGGTAAAGTGATTATCCTGTACAATAATGGGTTTTTTTGTTCTGTTGTTCTGTTTTTGTCATCGATACAGTTTTATTTCTTAAATATATTTATTCTGTTTTACTGTGTTGTATTCATAGACTGGGTTCGAGCCGTTTTCGGTGCTTTGTTTTCCGGAAACACGTCAGAGTGAGACGTCTGTTCCTTCCTTTGCTCGTTACACACGTAGCGTTAGTTAGCGGACAGCTGCTCTGCTCTCATGTCTCCCCGGGTCTCCTTGCTGGTTTTCGGCACAACAAATTCTGCAGTTCTCTGACAGTCTGCTCTTTCGGCGTGTCTTTCCCCAGTCAGAAGAGATGATCTGGTTCTGGTTCAAAGCGGCGGTTATACTCTGGCTCGTCCCCGGGTCTCTGGGAACCGCAGCCCGGCTGTACACAGAGGAAGACCCGCTGGTGATCCTGAGTAGCAGCAGCCTGAAGCCCAGCGTCATTAACTCGTCCTCGGCCTGGCTGGTCCAGTTTTTCTCCTCTTGGTGTGGACACTGCATCCAGTACTCCAGCACATGGAAGGCTCTGGCCCAGGATGTCAAAGGTACAGCAGCAAACACACTCGGTTTGGTTCCCCGTCCGCCCGGACTGTGCCATTCTCCTTTGTAAACAGCAACACCAGACTCCATTCAAAATAGGACTACTAGTTCATTCCTGATTGATCGGTCAAACGACGATTCGTGTTAAAGTATCATACGGTGTGTTTTATGATTCTATCGTTCATCCCCTTTAGTTCGGCCTTAATAAAAGGAATACATCAACACTTAATTACAGAAAAAATCCCAGCTCCTCGTGTGACTAAAGTGTTTTAATTTGTGTGAAAGCTGCAAAATAACAGGTTTTTGAATGAAGTTCCGAGTGATGGTGTGATTGCATCCAAGAATGGTTTAGATAAGACTCACCTGGCTAATATTTATCTTAATAAACACGTATTACCACATTATTGATTATGTAGTACTTGCGTTTTTGTCCCTTAATAATAAACCGTATTTCCTGACGCTAGCTACCATAATCTAAGAGATTCCTATAAACCAGCAGTACATTAGCTTGATTAAGCTAACAGGTGGTTGTGCTAACAGAGAGAAGAGCTCATGTTTCCAGGCAACCGAGGACGTTAAACCTGAATCACAAAATACTTAAATAGTTTACCAGTTAATACTGTTATTTTTAATCAGCGGTTTGCTCAGTTAGCTAACAGCGTCAGAGCTCTTTTAATTAATATCGATTTTTCCACAGTTATGCATGTATTGATTTCAACACATTCTAAACCAGAACGTTATATTACATTATAATAGGTTATTATAATACTCACCACCAGTATGGAACTAAAGGTTTGCTTAGTTTTATTTGTCAGCTTTAAGCATTTCTAGCAGTTTGTATGTAAACACTGAAAGCATATGGACTGTCAGTTAATGGTAGGCTATAATTCGTAACATTGCCACGTTGAAATGTATAAAAACGACGAGACCTATGTTATATATTGTGTTGACTTGTGTGGTGTACTTAGCATGTAATTTAAAAGTAAAAAAAAAAGTTAGAACATGTAATAAAAGGCATCTGTGGAACATGTTGCTGGATTGAAGATTGCCCCAATACTAGAATTTCTCAACTTTGATACAATGCAAAAAGAAAATACTCAATACTTATGGCAAAAAGTAAGAAAAAGTCTTTTTTTCTTCTTTCTTTTAAATTAAAAACTTGCCCACAGTGCTGCTGGGACAGAAAAAGGTCACTGAACACATACCAACACATTTGTAATAATGTTAACCGTAATTAACATTATTATTATTATTATTATTATTATTAAGCTTAATGTTTTCCTGACATCAGTAGGTTGACATATTCTATTTGTTGTTATTATTACTTTTAGTATTATTATTCACACACACACACACACACACACACACACACACACACACACACACACACATCGACACAAAGGGGAACCTGTGGGAATCAGTCTGCTGTCTTTAGCTCCATCTGCCTCAATCTCTCTGGGAATAATTCAAGTGGAGACCAGCTGCCCCCTCCGACAATCACCCCCCCCCCCACCAGCCCACACACACCCCCGCGAACCCTGAAAGACTGGCAGCTGGGAGACAAAACACACACAGAGTGTAGGTTTGGTTTCAGAAGTGTGTATGTGAGGGAATAAAGTAAAAAATAATATATCTATATGTATATACCCCCCCGTCTCTCTCTGTCTCTCTGCCTGTCTGTCTCACAGACTGGCAGCAGGCGGTCAGTGTGGCGGTGTTGGACTGCGCTCAAGAGGAAAACTTTGACATCTGTAAAGAGTTCAGCATCAAGTTCTACCCGACATTCAAAGTATGTTACGTTACTGGGTAATAGTACTGAGTCTGACTGGGTTTTCTGTGTGTTAGGACTATATAATACCCTAACAGTGGGCACTACTGTGTAATAACCTTTCTGTTTGTTGTCTTTAGTATTTTCGGGCTCACAGTCCAGTGACAGAAAGAGGGACGCCATACAGAGGTGAGACACAATCTCACACTACCTGTCTCTAACCTTCTGTCTTACACTACCTGTCTCATGCTTCTATGTACCTGTCTCTCTCTGTGTCCAGGTGCAGACAGAGAGATCCAGTCAGTAAGACAGTTGATGGTGAACATCCTGCAGAACCACACCAAGCTGGACCGGCCTGATCACTGTCCTCCACTGGAACCGTACAGGTGCCTAAACCAGACAGAACCGGACTGAAACTGGGGGAACCGGCCAGAACCAGACTAAACCAGCCAGAACCTGACTGAACCAGACTAAACCAGAAAGAACCAGACTAAACCAGACAGAACTGGACTGAACCTGAGTGAACCAGATCAAACCTGATTGAACAAATCAGAACCTGACTCTATAAAAAAGTTTGTGAAAGATTTTTATTTTTTTAAATGATTACAAAATATTATTTGATGAATCAATGAGCCATTTTCCAAAGCAAAAACTCAGAATGTTCTCTGGTTCCATCTTCTCCAGTGTGATGATGTTGGATATAGCTGAAACAACCATCAAATAACAGAAACTACTTTAATAATCAATTTTTAAGCAAAAATTACAAACAATGTCATATTACCAATTGGCTGCAGGAAACTGTGACTCTGACATTTGATAGTGTCCAGATGAACTGACAGAATCATTGTCTCTGTGTCTGTCTGTGTGTCTGTCTGTCTGTCTGTTTGTCTTCAGCTCTGTGGAGCTGCTCCCTCTGGTGGGTCAAAGGTCAGATCACTACACCGCCATCATCATAGAGGAACCAGACTCCTTCGTAGGACGAGAGGTAACAGCAATAATAATAAAAAAGGATACAGTTCAACTTTAACTGGAGATCAGAGGCTCTAACTGTCTGTCTGTCTGTCTGTCTGTCTGTCTGTCAGGTGATCTTGGACCTGCTGCAGTACTCAGGTGTGGAGGTAAAGAGAGCTCTGAGCTCTGATCTCCCTCTGCTGGATGCACTGGAGATCACAACCTTCCCCTCTGTTTACCTGCTGCACCCGAACGGAACACGCACACACCTGCATGTGTGAGTACACACACACACACTGATTTGTTGTGAGTTAAATAATATAAGATGTTTGCTTACAGTCCATATTTGTTAGAAATATTTTTTTGAATTATATCAACATCGTCAATACACTATATCTTCAATTACATGGACAGGTGTTTTAAATAGGATCTAACTTCAACCATTAAACCACATAAAACTATCTTAGTTTTGTGAATAATGGACTAAAGGATCTCATGTCCGTGGTCTAAAACTGTTGATCCTCACAGAGATAGACATACAACAGCACACACCCACATACACAGTTTATTCTTCATTAAGTTTTTATTTGTATTTATTTGGATATGATCAGGAAGTCTCTTCAGATTCAGTTTCTGTTTCAAAAGAAATATTCAACCACAATGATGGCACAGAGCTGAGTTGAGTCATCGAATATTTTAATTGTGTAAATACATACACACCAACCTGCTCCTCTTTTTCTTATTCTTTTTCAGTCAGAAGCGGTTGCGTTTCTTCTTCTCTTCCTTGTTGAGGACGTTACCAGGAGTTCAGCGCAAGTTGAAGTTGGGCAGCAGCAGTACCAGTGAAAGCCAGATGGGGGCACTGTCAGACAAACACAGCACCGAGCCCTGGAGAGACTTCGACAGGTCAGAGACTCCGTGAGACGCACGCCTCAGCTTGGCTTGCAGAGTCTGGATCTTTAATAAATCTGTTTGTGTCTGTCTGTAGGTCAAAGGTGTACGCGGCTGATCTGGAGTCAGCCCTCCACTACCTGCTGAGAGTCGAGCTGGCTACCCATAATACCCTGGAGGGGGAGGAGTTGAAGATCTTTAAGGACTTTGTCACTTTGGTCGCAAAGGTAACAAAAGAGCCTCAGACGTTTTAAAAGGATCACACTTTCATTTAGTGTCACAGAATACAGACTTAAACATAAAATACATTAAATATATTACAGAATCTGTAAAGACAATTGCTAAAAAACAACAACTCAAACTCACGGAAGGAGGAATGTACATCAGTGACAGTATTAAATAGAAAATCAGTTCAATAGAATGAGAGATGAAAAAAACTTCTCACCCTGCTGGTGCCAAACTGCACAAACTTATACACCAGCTGAGTTTTGTATCACTGCTGCCAGTAAAGCAGCTCCCTCTCTACCTATACAGTTGTATCCAGGTGGGGGTTCTGTAGTGAAGCTGATGGAGACTCTCTCTGATTGGCTGCTTAGTCTGCCGCTACCGCAAATCCCCTACCAGGCTGTCCTGGACCTTGTGGACAACAAGATGAAGGTGAGACACACACACTAAAATCACACATACTAAACACATGTACGCACGTACACACACACCAGCAGCTGACTTCCTGTTTCCTATCCAGATCTCAGGCGTGTTCCTGGGGGCGGAGCTTCGCTGGGTTGGTTGCCAGGGCAGCAGGGTGGGGCTTCGAGGTTACCCATGTTCCCTCTGGACTCTGTTTCACGTCCTGACCGTCCAACATGATGCCACGCCCACTGCACTGGAGAACACAGGTACACACACACACACACACACACACACACACACACACACACACACACACACAGCTGTCGCAGGGCAGGGTGCGAGTCCCTGTGTGAACTTGACGCGTGAGGCCCGATTCAGGCCCGGTTTAGCAGGGGTGCAAAAGCATGCACTGCACCCTCAGTCTAATATTTTGGCCCCTTAGTTCAAATTTGAATAACAAATGCAAGAAAACGCAAATGGGTTTGCTTTCAAGGATGGACAAAGATGGAAGTACAAGAGCACAAATGCACACACACATGTGATTTCTCCAGTCTTGCCCTGACTCTGTCTATCTGTCTGTCTGATGCAGGTCTGGAGGGCGAGGCGGCTCCAGTGCTGCAGGTGATGCGTCGGTATATCCGGACGTTCTTTGGCTGCGAGGAGTGCGGTCGACACTTTGAACAAGCAGCTGCTGTCAGTATGAAGCAAGTCCAGAACCGAGAAGACCAGATCCTCTGGCTGTGGAACCAACACAACATGGTCAACTACCGACTGGCTGGTACATGCACTCCTTCTCTTCCTCATAACTGAGTGAAATGTGAACATATTGTTATCATTCAGTGTGACTTACAAGTCTTGAGGATATCATTATCTCTGATGTCCATCCAGAATAAACATCTATAAATCCACTTAGAAATCATGGACAAAAAAAAAGCTGCAGAACTTGCCTGAGAATCATCATGTTTCAGTATCAAAGTAATCCAGTGATAGTTTTCTGTACACCCATGGGTGCATTGCAAACGGGAGATGCTGACAGATCATTCAGCACACTTTAATGGAGACACTTAGACTACATGGAAACTTTTTTTTTAAAGATTATTTTTTGGGCATTTTAGGCCTTTAATTGATAGGACAGTTGGAGATATGAAAGGGGAGAGAGAGGGGGAGTGACATGCAGCAAAGGGCCACAGGCTGGAGTCGAACCCGGGCCGGCTGCGTCGAGGAGTGAGCCTCTATACACGGGCACCCGCTCTACCAACTGAGCTATCTGGGTGCCCGACTACATGGAAACTCATATAGACTCAAGGCTTAAAGTATTCCGGCATCGTGCCGGCATTCCGGTGTGCAGCCGTGAGGAAAAATAAATAAATACATTTGGGAACTTGCATGCGGTTTTATATTTTTGAGTCAATTGATTTCACCTACCAATCATATGAGAGGAACAGAACTCTAACTAATGCAGAGCTTAAAGTACTCAGGCCTGGTGCAGGATTTCTGGTGATGACTATTTTAGAAAAATCAATAAATCAAAAAGTCCACCTGAGATTTGTTTTGATGCTCTAGGTTTAACCAATCATTGAACTTCCACCTACCAATGAAACAAGTCCTAGCCAATCAGATGCAAAGTAGGGCGGATCCTTGCTGAAAAGCAAGAGTGCGGTGTGTGGTCTCCGTGGTAACGTGGCTAAAAAATGTAGATACAGCTTTAGTTTAGAAAGAAGTTCAAAGTTCAAAGCGGTACACGATTTGCGGCCACTGTGTAAAATATATCTAAAGCCCAAACTGCCTCGACAAAGGTGTCTGTTAGGAATCAGCATGGTCATTATTTAAACATAACGGCCTAGTCCCAGAGTTTAGACGTCTAGCTATATGAAAAGTTAAACAAAGCAAAGTTTTTAATAAATGTACATGAACAACTAATGTCAACATGGACAAAATCATGAATGTACTAATTTGCATTTTTGATGATGACCTGGCCAAAGTAACAACCCAACATCTAGAAAGTTCTGTTTTCACAAAGATTCAATGTAGGATTATCTTATTATTGCAATATAAAAATCTACATTGACTCTTAATTTAATATATGGTTGGAAGAAGTAAAAAATGTATCCCAAACTTTTTACTTATTGACTTTTATTATTGTGTAATGTAAGAAGGACTTTAATTGTTTTGCCAGTCAAATTAACTTGAATGAGTGCATATCGAAACATTACCCTGTGGACACCCCCCTCCCCCCCCCTCCAAAAGTTTCAGACTCAGGATTTGTTTTCACTTTAAGCGCTGTAGACTGAAAACACAATCTCAAGTGTTAGCTCACTTTTCACTTTGCCTCTACAAAGCATCATGAAAAAAAAGCAAGTACATTAAGACAAAAACAATGATGGCTACAGAATCCATTAATATTTTTTCTCTCCTCCTTCAGGCTCTCTGAGTGATGACCCCCTCTTCCCTAAAGCGCCGTGGCCGAGCCCCTCCCTCTGCTCCTCCTGCCACGAGGAGAAAAATGGCGTCCACGTCTGGAACCATAGCAACGTACTCTTCTTCCTCAGACAACACTATGGAGCGTCCAACATATCCCCTAAATACTCGCTGACTCCACCACAACTTCCTGCACCTCCACCAGGTACTGATCCTGTCCAGACCAGCCAGCCTCAGGAGGAGCACCATGGAGGAGGAGGAGGAGGAGGAGGAGGAGGAGAGAGGAAGGAGGAGGAGGAGAAATCTGTGAAGCAGCCAGAGCCTCAACCAGGACACCAGGCTCTGAAGGAAGAGGTTCTGGGAGGTGGAGGAGGAGGAGGAGGAGGAGGAGGAGGTGGAGGAGGTGTGTGGATTCTTGGTCTGGGTTTCAACAGCGTGGACATGAGTCTGTGTGTGGTGCTCTACGTCTGCTCCTGCCTTTTCCTCATGCTCCTTTTCTTCTTCTTCAAAGTCCGATCCAGGAGATGGAAACTCCGACACTCCCGCCTCCACGTCTGACCAGAGCAGTTTAACCCAGACCAAACCATTTTAACCCAGACCAGACCCTTTTAACCTATACCAGCCCTTTTTTAACAAGGACCAGACCATTTTTACCCGGACCAGACCAATTTAACCAGGATCAGACTGGTTTATGGAGGTTAAAGTGTGTATCTATGGTCCTGTTCTGGACTCTGTGGGTCTCTCTGGGCACCGGTTTTAAGAGGCAGTCCACCCAAACAATAGAACAATGTCCCCTGGTTGTACCTGTAGCCGGTAGACCTCTGGCGGGCCAGGTATATGTTCACCTGTGTGTCAGACCTGGATGGTCCCAAAGAGGGACATGATGGGAGACCAGTCAGCACACTGGGACTGAACTGGACCAGACTGGTTCTTCTGAGTTCACTTTGTGCCAAATGTTTTAACCTGCTGACAGGCGGCAAACCTTTCTTCTAAGGCCACGCCTCCATCTACACAAACACTGGTGTGTGTGTGTGTGTGTGTGTGTGTGTGTGTGTGTGTGTGTGTGTGTGTGTTTTGTGTGTGTGTGTGTGTGGTGTGTGTGTGTGTGTGTTTGTGTTGTGTGTGTGTGGTTGTGTGTGTGAGTGAGACTGTTTCTCTAAACTTAGACCCATAGACCCGTCCTGATGAATTATTGTCTGTGCAGACAAACTGACTGATTGATTGGAAGTATTATAATAATTATCCTGCAGTTGTGGTGACTGCTGGCTTTTGATTTTAAACACAAACTGCCAACATTTATAAAAGTTTGGATTCGTACAAATTACTTGGTGAATTAAATATGAGAAACTGAGCAGAACACTAGATCGAAAGTGTGTTCATACAAATATATATACACACATATGTATACATATTTATATATTATATATGTGGGTGTGTATATACTGTATGTAGTTATTTTTTAGCTGTTTTCTTTAAACAATTGAAATCAAATTCTGGATTTGAGTCAAATAATGAAATAAATCTCGAAACCTGATAACCCATCAGCTGATGAACATATTAAAGTCTCTTAAATCTGGTTATTGACAAAATATGTCCCACTCTGTAATATATAACAGAACAGTTCAAACATTAGTATCAACTTTAAACAAAAAGACAACAAATGTTACTAAAAAACAACTGTGCGTGTGTGTGCGCGTGTGTGTGTGTGCGCGCGTGTGTGCGTGTGTGTGCGTGCGCGCGCAAGAGAGAGAGAGAGAGAGAGAGAGAGAGAGAGAATGTCACTGATTCACCTGTATGCTCTACTTTATTCATGATTTACTCTTCTGCTGTTATTTAAACTCCTAAACAAGAAAAGGAGATAGAAATAAACAAATGGGGAGTAAAAAGCTAAAATATTAATACAATAATATAATTATTATATTCACAATGACGTCAGTTTCAGAGGCTCCTCTGTAAATAATCCTAAACAAAGCACAAATCCCTGAATTTAAATAATTTCTACCAGTTCATGCCTTGAATTTAAAACAACATTGAAGTTTCTAGAGAAGAACAGCCGTAGTAATCCTCAGTGGAAACTCTTTATAGAGAATACATGAAGAAGTATTAAACATGTGTTTTCAAACCATGAACCCTCATGGACAGTGATGTCACTCAGCGACGTAATGAGCCAGCTGATGATGTGACATCACTACAGAAAGTTTACAAGAAACAGATGTGATAAAGGTCATGTAACAGGTTTTACAATAAGGTCATTAAGTCCCATGTTGAATATATTTTAACTTTGGAATCCATTAAAAATGGTCTATTTTTTACCCAGAAATGAAATTACCAAGCAGAATTATAAATTAAAAGAGAATAGGGCAAGTGCTGAGTAGAATGATACTGTGGTTAAATGTCAACATGAGAAATAGTTTAATTTCAATTGTGAATAGCTGTATTTATAAGTAATTTGCAAGTTAGCATTTCTTTTTCTTTTTTAAATCTGGTAAATTGCTAAAATTTAAACATTTCAATTAAAACAAAAACATAAAGAAATGATTTAATTAAGTTTTCAGTTTTTGATTTCAGGTTTAAAATTTTTACTTTCCATTATTAAATTGACATTTTCATGAAAAACAATTTCCTTTTTTAGAGCTTCTTTTTTACATTTGTGTTAAACTAGTATTGAGACATGCAGTAAAATCTTATGTTTTCCTGACGTTTTCGGTTTGATTTTATTAATTTTCTCTTAAGTATTAACTCTCAATATTACTTATTCTAATGTTTTGAAATTTAATTTTAACAGATGTATTTTCTGGCTGGAATGTTCCTTCATAATTGGATGTGCGGTGAACAGTTTGTGATTCTCAGTGTTTTATTTATTTAGTAGCGTTTTTTATTTTCTGCTGGAGATATTCATGACAGAGCAATGAGTCAGGAGCTGCTGCAGTAGATTCCTTCAACGATCCCCCTGATAAAACCTGTTCGGGAAAACCTCCTGAAACCTTATTGATGTATTTATCTGCTGACGCCTGAACGCACCGTCCAACCGCCTCACAGCTTTTGTTGTCTGCTTCTTTTTACTCTCTGTTCTAATTTATTATTTCAATGAGATGTAAATAATCCGTCTGAATAAATCATGTTGCAGCTCACTGATGCATGTTTACAGCAGGTTGTTGGTTTAAGCCCTCTCAGCCACTGAGCAAGGCAGCAGCTCAGTGTCAGACTGAAGCTTCAGGTCTAAAACTTTAAACTGGGCTGAAGAAGCTGACAGTCTGACCTCGTCAAGTTGGTTCATATTTAAAGGGATAGTTTAGATTTCTTGAAGTGGGGTTGTATGAGGTACTTATCCAGTCGGTGTATTACCTACAGTCTATCGGTCAGTTTGTTTGTGTTACTGTGGGACTTTGTTTTTTTTAAAGGGTTAGTCACACAAACAAACTAAGCAATCAAGGCAGCGGTAGACCAGGAACTCCTGTGTTCTGTAAGGAACAATTAGAAAAGGAAGAAGACAAGGTCAATGTAAAGTAAGTCCTAGGGTATGAGGGGCCATCTGGGACATTATTCACAATTACCTCGCACACCTACAAGTGAAATGCTCTAACACAATCTACCGAAATGCTTTCATACGCTACTCTCACGTACTATACTGAAACCTCACACACACACACACACACACACACAATGGAAACGCTCTCATAAACACCCCTGTGTGTAAGGTTTTAGTATAGTACGTGAAAGTATAAATTTTCAGGGGTGCGTATAAAAGTATTTCAGTAGTGTGTAGGAGCATTTCACTTGTATGTGTGTGAGGTAATTGTGAATGATGTCTCAGATGGCCCCTCATACTGGGGCCTGCCGTCTCGCATTTTAGCAGATCACATCTGGATGTCAGTCAGTCTCATAGACAATGCTAACATGTTGATGTTTAGCAGGTATAATGTTTGTTTACTATCTTAGTTTAGCATGCTAACACTAACTTATCAGTAAACACAGAGTATGTCATAAATTCTGGAGGTATTTGGTCATAAACCCAAAAAACTGGACACATTCAAATGTAGCATTATTTTCACAGGATTGTTATTTGTTCTAAATCATTTCTTTAAAGTTGCAAAGATTCATTTAGTTTTGTACTAATGAGTAATAACATTAAATAGAGGACAAACAGAGACAAAGTTCAGTTGGTTGAGTTTAGTTTAATATTGACTTCCAGAAAAATTAACCTCCCGTAAATTTTGTTTCATTATTTATTTATTATTGGAAATTTGATCCTGAAAAAATGCTAATCTGTGTTGTGTTTTGCACGATCAGTTCACCTCTGACTAAAAGTCTTAAAGATGCTCTCTTAGTATTTAGGATTTATTGGAAGTGAATTAATCACTCTCTATTTTAATTGTAATTCTAATAATTAGAACCAAGTTACATGTTTGTATGTTGACCTGATGATGGTGCTAGAGGAAAAGTCAGAGGGTCACTAAAGTTATTACAATTCATCATGAGGGGAACATGAATGATGAACCACATTTCATCACAATCCATCCAATAGTTGTTGAGATGTTGACTGCTGCAGTGATGATTTCTTCAGTCCCGCCCTACTTATTTGCATGATGAGGTCTGATTTCAGAGCAGCAGAAGATTTACACTGCACGCGCACACACACACACACACACACACACACACACACACACACACACACAACACAGCTGGCTGCTCAGCTACTGTACTGGTCCTTATTTAGCCTCAACACCCTTCTCCCTCCTCCTCCACCCATCCAACATCCACCCACCAGTCTTTCTCTATTAAATATTGGATGGAGAATTTTGAAAAAAATAGACCAAACCTGTCTGTCTGTTTGTTTAGAGACAGACCGGTACTGCAGAGAGACAGGCAGTCTGTCTGTCTCCCCCTCTTTCTAACTGTCTGTGTCTCATGTTAGAAACTATTACTGAACTATATGTGATATTGAAAGCTGAGGCTGCAAAATGCTGCTGCTGAGTGTGTGTGCGTGTGTGTGCGTGTGTGCGTGTGTGTGTGTGTGTGTGTGTGTGTGTGTGTATATCAGCCTGGCACACAGTCGCAGTATGCACACTATGTACTCGGCATGCCAACTCAGCCTCGGCACTGCAATGCAGCGCTGTGCATTTGGCCAAGTCATGCCACACACTTGCAAGCACGCACAAACGCAACACACACATACACACACACACAGCAACACACACATGTTTAAGTGTGTGTCTTACAGTGTACATGTGCATTTACTGTGTATTTATAGTATACCTTGCAGTGTGTCTATAGCAGCAGATGATGCATACTAGCTCACTCCTCTCTCCGCACTCTCCCTCTAAGTCTCTCGCCCTTCCTCTCTCCCTCTCTCGTCCTCTGCAGGGCAGTTAGCCGCATTAGCTCCCTTGCTGTCCTCAAATGACTCCTCCTCTTCCTCCTCCTCCTCCTCCTCCTCGGCTGTCTGTGTCTTTACCTCCACCCCCCTCCCCACACTCCCCCCGTCCTCCCGTCTCCCCGTCCTCCCCCCTCCTGTGTCACACCAGACGATGCGTTGACTGAGCGGAGGAGAAGAAGAAAGCCTCTCCCAGCCAGCCAGCCAGCCGTCCTGCCTGCTGCATGGAAGAAAAGCTGAGGAGGAAGAGGAGCAGAGAGGAGGTGAAGAGCTGTCTGTCTCCTATCTACCTGTCTTACATTTATCCTCCTCTAACTGTATCTGTCTGTCTGTCTGTCTGTCTGTCTGTGTGTCTGCACTCTGAAACTGTTTCTGTCTGTGTCTTTTTAAAACGGCTGTCCGTCCCTATTACCTGTCTGTCTCTTTATCTACCTGTATTTCTCTGCTTTCTGTCTGTCTGTTTACACTGTTGTCTGTCTGCTGCCTGTCTGTCTGCTCAGACTGTCTGTCTGTCTGTCTGTCTCTCTGCTGCAGCTGTACTGTAAACAACAATAACAATGCTGAACTGGACTGAACTCTGAAACAGACTGAACTCACCTGGACACTACTGTACTGGACTGTAGTGGACTTTACAACACTTTACTATGGGTCTACTGGACTCTACTGTGCTAGACTTTGCTATATTGTAATGTGGTTAACTGTACCCTGATTCTACTTGACTCAACTGTACTCTAATGTAGGCCTACTGGTCTCTACTAAACTGCATAGACTTTACTGTACTGGATTCTACTGGACTCAACTGTACTTTAGGAACCGGAGGGTTGCTGTTCAAGTCCCAGTACGGACCAAAGTACATGCTAGTTCACCTCCTGGGCACTGCCAAGGTGCTCTTGAGCAAGACACCATACCCCCCCCCAACTGCTCAGGGCGCTGATCCAGCACTGGCAGCTCACTCACTCTGAGTTCTCTCCATTTGAGCATAAATAAGCTTGTGTGTGTGTATTTCAGGCCTGTGTGTTGTAATTTCTAACAAACACAGTGTAAATTGTATTTTCCTCACTGACTGGGGATCAGTAAAAAGTACAAATTATAAATTATACTGGACTGTATTATACTAGACTTTACTGTACATGCCTCAACTATACTTTAATGTACTAAACTGTAATGAACATTCCTGGACTGGATTGAACTCTATTAGAGTCTCAGGAACTTTACTGTACTTGACTCTACTGGACTCTACTCTACTCTACTGGACTGTACTAGACTCTACTGTACTGAACCTTAGGTCTGACTCAGGATCTGTCATTAAAATGTAGGAATAAGTTGAACAGAACCTTCAAATTCCTACATGAAGGTTCACTTTGAACTAATCTAATAATAAATATCTCAGTAACTTAAGGTTTGCTGATTCTGTCTAGATCTCAGTGATGATGACCACTGACTTCTTCATGTCACAGCTGTATTTATTGTGGTAAAAGGTATAAACGGTAGTGAAGGATATTGCTTTTATCCTCTGGACATAGTAGAGTTGTTGAAAGAAGAGACAAGCTCTGTTCTGGTAAAATGTAACCTACTTGACAGAACTGGACTGGAATAAATTGGGCTCTACTCATTGTACTGTTCTAGACTGAACTAGGCTCAACTGAACTGTAGTGGCTCTGTTCTGGTTTCATTAAAATACTAACTAAGGACACTCAGAGAGCTCAGACCTCCGCCAAGGCCATGCCCTTTCTCCACTACTCTACTCCAAGATCCCTCCAGATGTCTGAGCTCCTCACCCTATCTTTGAGCCCAGCCACCCTACTGAGGAAACTCATTTTGGTCGATTGTATCAGTGATCTCATTCTTTTAGTCAATAGCCAAAGCTTGTGAACCCTGGTGAGGGTCTGAACGTGGATCGACTGGTAAATCAAACTGCCCAGTACAGCGCCCATGGCACTGCTGATGACGCACCCATCCGCCGCTCGATCTCATGCTCCACCCTAACCCCACTAGTGAACGAGAGATACTTGAACTTTTTCACTGTTAATTGTTGGGCTGTGTTGGTCAACGTTGGGGGCTTATATTTAATATGGTGGGCTGGAGGATATGCTCCAATTATGAGAGTATGAAACTGCTCAACCTCCCCGGGACAGTTTATTTCATGTTGCCAGAAGGGAGGCTGGACTGACTGTAGAACCTGAGGAGCAATGTGAATTCCATCCTTGTTGTGGAGCAATGGACCAGCTCTTTACCCTTGCTTGGAGGAGGGGGGCATGGGGGGGCACGAAGTCAAACTTGTTTTCAGTGGGTGTTGGACTTCTTCTAGGTTTTCCCTTGTCACGCAGTAGAGTTTTTGGTAAAATATTCTGGCAGGAAAATGTCTATCCTTTCAGGGGGATAGCCTAATTAAGAATTCAAATAACGATACTAATGTAATGTAATGTAAACATCAGAGCGCTTGACAATGTTCATGATAGAAACATTAAGCTGCTGCTACAGCACACAGTAATCAGCTTTAATTAACTTTGTAGGTATTTGAGCCAAAGATTCTCAACTTTGATTCATTTATTGTAAACTTCGTGAACCAATCAGGACAGACACTTTTGATTTGTGTTCACAATGTGTTAAGCCGGACATAGAGACCAGACGTCGTGAGTTAAAAGAGGAAATGGACCAAATGAAAAAAGTGGCAGTGTAAGGTCAATAGCCTACATGAAAGACAAGAGAATAATGAAATGAAGTGATGTCATCATGACCCTCCCTCTGGCTCTGGCTGTTTGATGAGTCATACATGTGACTCCCTCCATGTTTGTTAGCTTCATTGTTCAGTTCTGAGAGACAAACTTCCAGCTAAAGTGAACAATGAGCAACCAGACTGAAAGCTATTTTTGTCAGGGATCATGTCTTTTTAGGCAGAATTTAAGCATACCTCAGAAGATTATAATTTTATTATTTACAGACACAAACAGAGAATCTTTATAGTCTAGACTCCCGTAAAAATGTTGGAATATGTTGGTATTGAGGCGTTTTTGTGTTTGTGCTGACAGAATTGTATTAGAGATGGAGTATTGTTTTTCTTTACACGGTAACTTAAAGTTGTTTTAATGTTTTTTGTATAGTTATAATTTACGAGCAGAAGAAGTGGTAGAGACAGAGGAGAAATGAAACTGAGAGGTGTTAGAGCGCCTTAGGTGTGATTGTTATTTTCTTCAGTTTGTTATGCAGGTAGACGAGAAGGTGTGAAACTCTCATCCTCTAAACCTCTTCTTCTTCCCATGTTGTAGCTGTTTCTGTGCTGAGTTGACCTCCATCCTGCTGATCCACAGTCTCCTCCACCAAACACCTCTGAGCTCTGACCCCGCCCCTGCTCTCTGCCAGCTCTGACCTTGTTTCCTCCACAACAACATGGATCTGAAACGTTTTGGAGGAGATATCTACAGGATCCCTGACACTTAAACACTCTAAAGTGATCCCATCCTCTTCCTCCGTCAGTATAACTCTGGCTGGTCAGGACCGTCTCCTCCTAGCCGTAACTTCTTGTCCCGTCCTCCTTTGGACCAACGCCGTCCACCATGTCTGAGGGGCTGCTGCAGGTGGAGATCCCAGACTTCGGCAGCAGTGTGCTAGGTAGCCTGAATGAACAGCGGCTGCTGGGTCACTACTGTGATGTCTCTATCCTGGTGCAAGGCCAAGCCTTCAAGGCGCACCGGGCTGTCCTTGCTGCCTCCTCACTCTACTTCAGAGATCTGTTCAGCTCTGCAGCCGACTCTTCGTCCTCGTCCTCCTCCCAGGCGGTGTTTGAGCTGCCATCCTCAGTGACGCCAACGTGTTTCCAGCAGATTCTGTCCTTCTGCTACACAGGGCGCCTCAGCATGGTCGCCAGTGAGCAGCTGGTGCTCATGTACACCGCTGGCTACCTGCAGATCCAGAACATCGTGGAGCGAGGCATGGAGCTGATGATGTTGAAGGCCGCCTCCTCCTCCTCCTCACCTCTCTGCTGCGACTCACAGGTAGATTTGGCTACGCACACAGAGCTGTAAATCGACCAAATGAATCCAAGTAGACCACAGACTACATATAGCATAGACCACAATCAAGGTAGACCACATAAAGACCAATTATAGAATGAAGGTAACATTCATCAAGTTGAAAGTTTGGTGAATCTAACTTGGAGAAGAATACGAATGTGTTGTTGCATTAAACTCACTGAAAGCATACTGAACATCATTTTTCATGAGCTAAACTCAAACATCTACGTAAACAAAAGGCTTATTTCTCTCAAATATTGTTCACAAATCTTCTCTTCAAAGCACTTCTCCTTTTCCAAGATAATCCATCCACCTCACAGGTGTGGCATATCAAGATGCTGATTAGAAAGCATGATTATTGCACAGGTGTGCCGTAGGTTTGGCCACAATAAAACGCCACTCTAACGTGTGCAGTTTTACTGTATTGGAGGAGTCCGGGTGCGGTCCGAAAACCAGTCAGTATCTGGTGTTATGGTTATTGTTAGGGTTAGAGTTAGGGTGCAACCCTCTCTCATCTGTCTCTCTGTCTCTCTGTCTCTCTCGACCTGACTGCAGCTCGTCATCGTAACCGAACTTGGCAAATGCTCACATTCAATGGAGAGACAATTTGGAGAGGTTTTCTTTTCACGGATGAACCCTAACCATAACACCACATACTGACTGGTTTTTGTTTTTTTTAGGTAGTGTAAATGTCTTTTGAATGGGAGTGCTAGGGGCACTTTTATGCTAGCCTCAAAATTGTTATTTTTAAAACTCTAAGAAGGCTCGACACAACATGAACCTTTGCTCCAAGTATCACCAGGGGCTCTTCACATGAAATCAAGCATTGAGAACATTGGTTGTGTTTGCAGAGTTTACTAAAATGGTAACTGTTGTTTTTCCGGTCACCGTCCAGCTCGCCAGTCAAAAATAGTCGAGGGAGAAAAGTAAAGATGGAAAGCTCCTAAAGCTTAGTTCCATCTAAATGCGCAGATAATTTGTTTGTCGTTAGTAAAACACAATATTGACCTATTGGCCAATTTTATTATCAGCAAACAGTATGTGCATTCTGATGATAAGTTTCAATAATGTAATTTAATGTAATTCATTTATTTTAAGACTGGGACAACGCACAACATTAATCTTGTACAACAAGAGAATATGCGATGTGCCAGGTTCTAGCAGATTGCTATTTTCCACCTGTAGTCCACCTGTACTCTTTATCAGCATCTCTTTCTAACTTTACTTAAACACACGGCTGTATTACAGACAACCTCAGCCGACGAGCTTGGGAGTTTTGACACCCCGATGGTCCAGCAGCACAGCGCCCCCCAGCTGCAGGTGGCCAGTCCAAACCAGCCGTCCCTGAGCCCCGAGGAGCTGCTGCTAGCCGTCAGCAGGATCAAACAGGAGAGAGCCGACACTCCTCCTGTTGAAGAGAACGGAAGAGGAGCAGCAAGAGGAGGAGGAGGAGAGGAGGCCAGGTGAGGAGAAACAGGAGATCACTTCAGATCTGTGTGATCATTTTAGGGCATCCTCGTGAACTACAGCAGTGGTTCCTAAACTTTAATTCCTCTTAAGAAGACAAAGTCTAGTTGTGACCCTCTTCCCTGTTTATATAGAGTATAGCCCCTTTCACACATGCACTGTCAACCTGAATTTATCTAGACATTACCTGGTCGAGCAGTATGTGGGAGCGCAAATGACTTCATTAAACATAAAACGCTCTTTACCCAGCTAGCTCCCTAGTATAAAAACCGTCTAATGTCCGATTGAACCCAAAGTGTAAAAGATTTACAGCAAGCGAGCATGTTGATAACAATTTATGTGGCTCGTACAAAACCCACAGAAAAACAAACAAACAGGGTGAAAAAGAAGGGTGATTTACATGAAGATGCCACTGAAAATGTTTTACTGGAGAGACAACCAGATTTGGGAATTTCTTTCGGTAAGGACCAACGCAGGAATTGTCAGACAAATTCAAGAAATTGCAAGAGACTCGGTTGTCTACAAACCAGCTACGAGGCTACTGTATAGTGTGTGTCATGTCCTATCTGCTACACGCTACCCAGCTGCCCCCCCCCCC
>NC_045737.1:25093317-25095619 GCF_008692095.1 Etheostoma spectabile | reverse complement strand
CCCCTAAACCAAGTAAGAATATGTCTAACATGGACAATATCCTGTTGTGTATGAGAAAGGTAACCTCCGGACTGTGTCAAGACCTGTATCCTCGGAATTCATACGTGAAAACAGCTTATGTCTACCAGCTGTGACCAGTTTAATCCAAGACTGACCTAAGGACCCGGGTCTGCATGCAACCCAAATGTATGGCCATACACTATGCACCATATATTTCAACAAGAATGCAGAACATGTTGTGCAGACGTCCTCCACACTCTGTTTGTAGACTATATCCAACCATTTAGATGTGATTGGACAACATTTTGTATTAATACGTTCATTTAAGTAAACCCCAGCCTTTAGACCAGGGGTCAGCAACCTTTTTGATATGAAGTGCCCCTGTCAAAATGTCTTGTTTATTACTGTGCCATGTCAACGTTAGGTTTAATTATGACATCACAGTACCATTTTATATCCAGGTAATCTGAAATGTTATGTTTGATAACATTTATTTCCCATAATCAGGACATTGTAATTATTATTATTGTAAATTACGGAAACATGGTTGTACTATGCAGCGTTCTGATTGGTGGAAAATGCTTGCAGAAAGAAACGGCTAAAAATTGTCACTGTCAAAGAGGCTGAAGTGAAAAGTTGACGTGGAAAAGCCCAGCTTTAATGATGAATGGACTGATAAGCAGGTCTCGTATGCATGTTGATAAGTATTGGCTTTCTACTCACAAAGGTTTTATTGTAGCCTACTAACAGTAACGGCACTAGCGTTTGTTCATCTGCCCCAGCGGCCATTGGTAATCCTCTTTTTATCATTCCCAGTCAGAGTTAGAAGTCAATCAATCTACCGTAAATAACAGGTGAACTGTGAACGTTGTAATTTGGTTCAGTGCTTCAGCATTTCAACCATGATTTCAACACATCAATAACTCTCTTGCACACATATTGCCAGTGTGCCATTGGTTAAGGTCCATGGTGGCACGCTAAGGTTGCCGTCCCCTGCTGTAGACTGACCATATCTAAACCCAGCCTGAGTCTCGTCCCCCGAAACTAGGAATTGAGAAGACCTGTGAAGACCTCCAACAGCTCTGACTCAAAAGTACAGTTAACAGACAACTATTACTTGTGGTGTAATAAATCATTTTTGCATCAAAAGAAAAGTTCACATTTAGAAGACAGAATGCCATCTGTTTCACCCTGGTCTATCTTGTCTTTGTTGTTCTGTCCTCAGAGTGGACATTTCTGGGGACATACAGTCCTCCAGGAGCAGTGCTCTGTGTTACCTGGGTGCAGGGGGAAGTTTGGTTCCGGGGCTGCAGTCCTATCTGCTGGCAAATGGGGGCCGCTCCAGTCCAGGAGGCTCCAGCCTTCCCACAGACTCCCCTCCCTCTCAGCCCCCCACTGAGGAGGAGCTGGAGGAGGATTACTACGGGAACCCCGTCCACTCCGGACTTTACCAACACATTTACGGACATCCGGGAAACCCCTACCGTAAGTCACGTCATAGTATGATCCCATTCATGTGTGCTCCCAGTGTGGAAGTTCCTTGATCACAAAATTTACAGAATGAGCACAAAACTATTCTTAGTGGCGATACCCCTATATGTTCAGAAGACAAATTCATAGGCTCACAGTATTTTAGAGAACAAACTCGGACGGACTGGTAATGTTTTGAGTTCAAGGCAAATTATGGTCACACACACCAATAGGACAAGCATCAAAACACCTGCACATATTTTTGAACCAATAGTTCCAGGAACTTTGGAACCAGAGGAACTGAACTTAAAAACAAAACTGGGAACTGGGAAGATTAGGCAAATTAGTCCAATTGCGTATTAAAAAACTGCATTAGACCAGTCACGAAACCAACAACATTCTGTAACTTTGTTTTTAAAGTAATGTTGATACAAGAAAGTAGATATTTGACTGTCTGAATGAAGGTGAACACAAGTTAGAAACCTGAGGTTTGTGTTTGACCAATTAGTGAGGACTTTTGGTTGTAACTTTATTTAAACACTGAGTTTCTGAAAAAGTTAAGATAGAAAGTACTACACCCACGGAGCATCCTGGTAACTGCTAATGTCACGGTTTGGTTATGTACCCTTACTACATCTTCTGCTTGTATGACGGGTCTGGTGTGTGCTGCGGCGATCATTTGAAACAAACAGACCTCGGCACTCACAGACTTATCAGACACTTTACTGGAACTGCGCAAGCAACGCATACTGATTATTGCTGTTTGTGAGTTCACTAAAATATAAAACTGTTTTCAATTCAATTTCAATCCAATTTTATTTATAGTATCAAT
>NC_045737.1:25093153-25093307 GCF_008692095.1 Etheostoma spectabile | reverse complement strand
AACAAGAGTTATCTCGAGACACTTTATAGATAGAGGTCTAGACCACACAGGACCCAACAGTTCTAGTAGTTCCCTCCAGAGCGAACAACAGTGCGACAGTCGCAAAGAAATACTCCCTTTTAGGAAGAAACCTCGGACAGACCCAGGCTCTTGG
>NC_045737.1:25092167-25093143 GCF_008692095.1 Etheostoma spectabile | reverse complement strand
GCGGTGTCTGACGGGCCGGTTGGGGTTGAAATGAATGGTGGCAATAACTGTCACAGTAAAAGATAATGGAACAGTGACTAAAAATAGTAGTTTGTAGTAGTTCATTGCACAGCAGGGCGCTGTGCGGCATTAAAATTTCCACACAGTTATCAGGAAATAGGCAGTGGGGCTTTTGCTTGTCAGAGCATCGGCACAAGACTGGATTCATCGGGTAACGTCCGTAATTATGACAATGCTATTTTAGCTAACTTTAGCTATCAAAAATAACAGGGGTGCTGCTATTTGTTATCAATCAACCTGTGATTAGTGAATATACAGTATAATACCACTGTCAGCCAACCTCATTCAGTTGTACAGCAGGGATACTGTAGTGCATAGAATCCCCAAGGTTACCAGACATTGATCGCCTGGCTTTTACTCACGGAGCGTTGTCCGCCTGTCTATTCACATGAGTGCAGTGAGACCCAGCGGATCCACGTGACTACGCAGGCAAAGTAAAGCTTCCCGCGTGAAAAGCCCCTAACGCAGTCAGACTTTTCTGGGAGCAACGTCTAGTGGACATCAGAGGTAGTGCAGTATAGGACACTCAAGTATAAGCTGCAACGCTCCACACAATCACTCAACTTTGTTTTGTAATTACACCTCGTGGTTATGCTAAACACCCCTTCTTTCCACTTATTTTTGGTCCAGTCCAAGAGAAGATGGAGATGCTGTCCCTCCCATTGGCTAACGAGCGTCGGCCCTGCGTGCTGGTTGGTCGGGACAATATGGCGCTCCCTGCCAGTCTGATTAGTCAGATTGGGTATCGCTGCCACCCCTCGCTCTACACTGAGGGAGACCCGGGAGAGAAGGTGGAGCTGGTGGCAGGTAAAACAACAGAACACCTGTAGAGCGTTACATTTCACACTTATTCAATTCAATTTTCAAATCAATTTTATTTATAGTATCAATTCATAACAAGCGTTATCTCAAGACA
>NC_045737.1:25090104-25092157 GCF_008692095.1 Etheostoma spectabile | reverse complement strand
AGAGTAGGTCTAGACCACACTCCAGAATTTACAAGGACCCAACAGTTACTTATATAAATACAGTGAATACTGTGAATACAGTGCACAAGCTTTTTCACACTGCATATTCTAACCCCAGGGGTATTCTTAGCTTTAACTTAGCCCCTTTTTTACACACACACATTGTTTACCCAGGGTTAGTCTGGATCAAGTACATTTTCAGGATAAAGCCTGACTTCCGTCCCGAGATGTCTCTCACCTCCTGCTCTGTGTGCTTGAGCTTCTAGCAGTGCAGACCCTTTGCTGCTTGCTCCTGCCTCTGTTTGCATATTTCTGCTAATAATCTTGCATTTCGTCTGTGAGAAACTATAACTACTGGATTATACATTTTTCGTAGACATAGGCTGTTGCCATTTTTCTGTGTGAACGTGACCTACCAGTAGCTCTAGCCTGTTCTACAGTGACTAGAAACATGGTACTTAGCTAAAGCTATTTAGCAATAAGAAGCCTCCTTTACCCGTGGATGACTACTACAAACGCCTTCAGAAGATTGCAGTTCTGGAAACCAAAAGATTTTCAAATAATATGTTTACGGAATATACTATCTAACTGGGAAGTTTTTGGAACAATTGGCGGGTATTGCTGTTGACGAAGTTCAGATGGCAATACACTGGTAAGAGCAAAATAGAGAGGCAAAGTCCTTCCCCTTCTGATGGACCACCATGGGACCTTATTAAGGAAAAAAATATGTAATGTAGTGAATAGGGAGAGACTAATTTTTTTTTGATCCCGTTTGAATTGAGCCATAAATTACGCATATGATGTCGTCAGTTTCAAAGATAATTTAGTTTGTCATAAAACTGTTGGAATTATGAGATTGTGAAATTACGTAAATAGAAAGACACTTCAAAGTCGAATGGGTGATGTCTTGCTAAAGCTACAATGCTTCCGTGTTTTGTACCGGGATGTAAAGTTCCTCACACAAGCAGCGGAGCTTGCTCATTCTTTCGCTTCATGGCTGATAAAAAGACGCTGGATAAAACACGTCAGGTAAGATAACGTTTTGGAACATAGCTAAGCTAGCTAGCTAGCAAGCCCAGCATCAAGCAAGGTGACGTAAATTGTGGGAGACGATATGTGTACAAACCCACAATAAACTGACTCTCTTGACTTACCGGTATTATCTTTCAAATTGACAAGCGTCACATGTTTAATACATAGCTCATTTCAAATGGGATCAAATATTTATTTGTCTCTTCCTGTTTATTACTGTACAAATCTTCAGAAATAAGGTCCCCTGGGCTCTATCGGAAGGGGAGGGACGTTGGCTCTATTACATTTATTGTAACCATGTATCTATCATGTATCTAATTTAAAAAGCTCACATTACTGTATTGTTAGTCTCTGTTACAAAAATAAGCTAAACTTGGGATTGTATAACAAAGACATATAGCTACTTAAGACTAATTTAGCTCGTAACATTAATCCTTGTGTTCTTTTCCCTGCATGTTGCATTTAACGTGAGAATGAGGCTAAATGTTTCTTCTAGTTCTAGAAGGGTTGTGCTGTGTGAAACTGACTCATTGCAGGTGCTGCCTCGTGTGGTACATTGGTGTCCTTGTCAGGCTAGACCCACCAGACCTGCGCTTCCTTGTTGTTGTTGTGCAAGTTATAAATGGCTTTTAATACAAAAGTTGTGTTGTGGGAAAACAAGAAAAGTCTTTTAGCATCTTTGTCTTCAATAGTGTTCTTCGTATGGTTTGCAGCCATCACCGTGTTGTTTCCAGCTGATGAAAATCTCCTGAATTAATCTCTTCTACCCACCTGCTATGGCCTAAATTATCAGCGTCACACAAACACACTCCTTCATGTAATGTCAGCACTTGCCTTATCAGCTAACCAGTCAAAAGACCTGACAGTCTCGCATTGCCAGATTCGTATAATATGTCACAAAAAGTAAAATTTAATTTACATCATTTACACTTTCAAAATAACAGAAAACAAAAAAATATTATACATTATATATGAATGTCTAATCTGTCATTTGATGCCTTTTGGAGATTTTTCCATCTTT
>NC_045737.1:25089750-25090094 GCF_008692095.1 Etheostoma spectabile | reverse complement strand
TTTATGCACATTAATACAAATTTTTACCTGGGGTGCCCAAACTTTCGAGCCCCATTGTATCTGTGGCGTAGCCATACCTAACTCCACAGCACTGTGTAGATAGGTTTTCTATTGCGAGACCTAAAGGGCGCGTCATTCCTTTCCCCGTCCCTCCAGATCATCCATTCTAGCATAAACTGTGTGAAAATCCCTTTCCTGTTCTTTAAGTTTGTCGTCATGGTAACACAATTGTTAGGAAGGTCATTAAACACAAAACTGTCTGGAAGAGCTGAAAGAGGGTCAGACATACTGATATTTATTTATGTTTGTGTGTGTGTGTGTGTGTGTGTGTGTGTGTGTGTGTG
>NC_045737.1:25084275-25089740 GCF_008692095.1 Etheostoma spectabile | reverse complement strand
TGTGTGTGTGTGTGTGTGTGTGTGTGTGTGTGTGTGTGTTTGTTAAGGTTCAGGTGTTTTCATGACACGAGGTCAGCTGATGAACTGTCACCTATGTGCAGGAGTCAAACACAAGGTGCTGCTCAGGAGACTACTGGCTACGTTCTTTGACAGGTGAGCTGGACACTGTTTTTTAGAGATCCTGGACGTGGTTAGTCTAGCTTAGCATATAGACTGAGAGCAGATGGAAACTATTAGCCTGAATCTGGTAAAAGTTCAAAAAGACTCCCTTAAAGCTCAATTACATGATCAGAGAAAGGTTTTAAATGACTTGTATATGTTCTCCGATGGCACCCTGAAGTGGGCCATCAGAAATAACTGTTGCGTATAATTGCTTATAAAATCATTTTAACGTGAAACATGCCTAAACAGATATGAACAAAAATGAAGCTAATATACCCAGGATACAAGCACCATCATGTTGCTAATTTGAAATCATAGTGTCATGTTTCACCTCCTTTTTAAAGCATCAAATAAGTAAGTAAAACAAAATTTATCAGAAGAGGTCTACTTTGATTTTTGAACATGGAGGGGGGTGGGGATTTATACCGCAGCCAGCCACCAGGGGCGGTCCAGATGTTTTGCCATCACTTTTGGGGAGCTGTATTGTTGTCTATCATTATACACAGTTGATAGATAGATAGATAGATAGATACAGTCCCTGACAAAAGTCTTGTCGCTTATCTATTTTGTAGAAACACCTGCTATTAATCTGACTTTTAATTAATCAATTGGTGTAAGAAATAGCTCATGAAAAGCTAAAACCCTCCCAAATGATGTTCAATGCACTGAAATAAATTAGTTTCACTAAAAAAGATTATTATTTAACAAGACAGAAGGTCAATTTTGGCAAGACAAAAGTTTTGTCGCCTATACATAATTGAACAATTACTACAAATACTAAAATATGTCAGCAAATTAAATAGCGGTGCTGTGAGATTCAAATTTAATATCTTGTATGACTTCCATGAGCTTGAGGATTCATACAATGTATTATGAAGTCATCAGGAGAGCTAGAAAGCAGTGCTGCCTCCCAGAGTTCATCATATTCTTTGGTTTGTTCTTCCATGCTTCCTCTTTCATCCTGCCCCACATATGCTCCATGATGTTCATGTCTGGTGACTGGGCCGGCCAATCCTGGAGCATCTTGATCTTCTTCGCTTGAGGCTTGAAGTGGAGATGGAAGTATGCGATGGAGCCCCATCCTGCTGAGAATTTGGCCTCTTTCATGGTTGGGAATATAAGAGGTACTAAGATTTCTTGGTGTTTGGACTATTGATGTTGCCTTCCACCCTGCAGATCTCTCGCACACCCCCATACTGGATGTAACCCCAGACCATGATTTTTCCGCCACCAAACTTCACTGTTTTCTGGGTGAATCTTGGATCCATGCAGGCTCCAGTAGGTCTCCTGCAATATTTGCGGCAACTGTGGTGTAATTCAACAGAAGATTCATCTGAAAACATTTCTTCCACTTCTCCAGCGTCCATCCTCTTAGCAGGCTGTGGGCCTTTGCAAATGCCAAACGGTTTTTCAATTGTCTTTTGTTTAGTGCTGGCTTCTGGGCACTGATTCGACCATGGAGGCCATTTCGAGACAGAATCCGACAAACCGTTCTGGTTGACAGAGGGACTTCAGGGGACCAGGTCTGGTGGAGCTCTGCTGCAGTGGAAAATGGGCTGGCCTTGGATTTTCGAGCCAACAAACGGTCCTCTCGAGCAGTTGTCTTGCGGGGTCTGCCTGACCTGGGCTTGTCAAAAACATCTCCAGTGTCTTCAAATGTTTTTTTAATCCTCTGTACTTGACGCTGAGACACATTGAAGGTGTCTGCCACATCAGCAGTGATCTGGTCTTCAGCCTCTTGACAATCAAAACTTTAGTCTCAGGTGAATCTTAGGCAGGTTGGCAGAGGCTAGTTGCAGTTGATGTGAAGGTCTAGTGTACTGGGGTTGTTTTTATACACACCTGAGACCTAATTGATCCATTATTAGTCACAGGTGAACTCATATAACGGCGACAACACTTATGTCTTTGCAAAAATTGACTCAATGGGCTTTACCAAGCTGTATATTAAATACTTTTTGACAGTTTCTTTTTGCACTGAACATTATTACAAAAGCTGTTGGGATTAAAATGAGCCATTTCTTGTAAATAAATCTTGATTAGAAATATATTCAGCGGCACTTCAGGTCAATTTGTCCACAAAGGCCGGAAACAAAGGGAAACTTGTTGTCAGGGACTGTAGATAGATAGACAGCACTTACGTCAATATGTCTTGCAATGCAAGCTCCAACACAACAACCTAAAGACAAAAAGCTATAAACATATAGGCATCAGTAAAAACATAAATACCTGTATAGTTAATTAATGTGAGGGGGGGCCCTGCAAGAGTGGTCTTAATTAGCCAAACATATATAGATGAACAACCTGATCTCACATAATTACGTGAAATGAACACGGCCACTTAACTCAAAATCTGTGGCAGTTTCATAGAATCGACAAAAATTCTGTGATGGGCCCACAGAAGAATTTCATGGAATAAACATGGCCCCTTAAGTTAAGGAAAAGGTCGTGGGTGGGCTTACGGGTCCGTGACACGCAGGAAGAACGGTACGTAAGTAGAAAAAAAAGTAGAAAGCGACTTTAGGAAACATTACACAATCCCCAGTCTCCCGGGTGAAAGTCCTGTGTTTGAACCATCCACCACCCAAACCAACCTCCTTACACACTTTCATACTACTCGCTACCATAGTCAGTTCTAATGCTACATCATCTTCTCATTGACTTTACATTGGCATCGTTTTCTGAGGTGGCCACATGGACCTTTCACACATTCCGTGCCACCACCATGTAATGCGGTGTTAACAATTCGTGATCATTTCACGGATTTCTGTGAGACAAGGCTGAGATGGAAGTGGGGGGAACTTCTCCTCCCTCCTGTGTTGATTCAGCAGAGATATTGACAGAGAAACAAATTAGTTTTTATATGTGTTCTTTCTGCAGTCTGCAGTATAGTTGTGATAGATCTGCGTATTCTAGATATGGGCAGTAAGCTGTTATCTGATTGGATGAATAGTTTAACCTCCACCAAATAGTAAGCTGAAATATTATCTACATTTAAACATGTCTAACATAAAAAGGAGGCTATACATTATCAAACATGTCACACACAGACGGTCTGACATCATCAGACGTCATGTGACATTATGCTGTTATATATTCCAGAACATTCTGACTCTCAGCCAGCTGCTGTTTTACATAACTGCTCTGTCACATCATTGTCTGGGTGAAAGGGAGGGGGGTAATCTAAAGCTCAGTATAGGTGCTGATTGGGTTGTTATGGTATCCATAGAAACACTCTGGCCAATAGCTGTGGGACAGGGATCCGCTCCTCCACCAATGATCCGAGTCGAAAGCCTCTGGACAACCGAGTGTTAAACACCGTCAAACGTAGGACACACACACACACACACACACACACACACGGATGTATGTCTTTTTACTGTATTTTGTAAATATTAATACATTTTCCTTCTCCTCCTCAGTCTACTGTCAGAACTTTGCTCCTAATTTTAAGGAGAGTGAGATGAATGTCATTGCGGCCGACATGTGTACCAACGCTCGAAGAGTCCGTAAACGTTGGCTCCCCAAAATCCAGTCTCTCCTTCCCGACAGCCTCCCTACCTCCTCCCACCCCCGCAAGGCTAAGAGGGGAGGAGGTCACGGTGGAGGAGGTCAGGGAGGGGAAGTGGCGGTGCAGCGCAGCTGCAGCCCCTTCGAGCTGGACCTGCGGCAGCTCGGCGCGTCCTACCTTGGACTGGAGGCTCCACTGTACGCCGAGCGACGCGAGAGGGAGGCAGCGGGGGAGAAAGAAAGAGAGAAGGAGGCCCCAGCCGCCCTCCTGCCACACCTGCAGTTTGCCGTGTCCCGTGGGGCAGGAGCAGGTGGGGGCCAGGCGGAAGAAGAGCTGATGGGCGGCGAGTCAGACGGGGGAGGGAGGCTTCAGACTGATCAAACCCCAGACCTTCCAGTCTCCCTGTCCTCCTCCGCTTCTTCTTCCTCCTCCTCCTCCTCCTCCTCCTCACACCCCTCCCCTCAGCCTGCAGAGCCTGCTCCTCCTCACAGGGGATTGGCCGACACAGAAGAGAGGAATCTGGAAGACAGCCAATAAGCTTTCTATTGCATCTGCCTACCTATATGTAAATAATACAATAGCTACCTGTCCCCCCATCTCTCTGTCTGCCTCTACCTGGGACAGAAAGTCCTCCTGTTTACCTTTCTGTCTGCTTCTACCTAGGTAAGACAGTTATCCTGTCTGCGTCTACCTGGGAAAGACAGTTCTCTTGTCTACCTGTCTGTCTGCCTCTACCTGGGACAGACAGCCCTCCTTTCTTCCTGTCTGTCTCTACCTGTCTCTCTGCTTCTACCTGGGGCAGACAGTCCTCATTTTTCCATGTCTGTCTCTTCCCCTACCTCACTACCTGTCTACCTCTCTGCCCCCAGTTTGTCTACCTTTCTGTTTGACCTACCTCTGTCTGTCTGCTCCTTTACCTGTCTGTCCTCTTGTCTGTCTGTCTGCTCGGCTCAGCTGCATGTTAACAGCCTCCTGCAGTCCAGCACACAGGCCTATAGCAAAAGGACTGATGATGATAATATTCAATCTGATAATGACAATAAAGCTTCTTAATGATCAGATCACTGTCTTTGTGTTTCCTGTATGATCTGTAACTTTAACTTTAAAAAAAAGTTGGACTTTTGGAAAGTGTGTGTCCTATTATATCCGGCGTAAAAGTAACACCGCATTTCAGAAAAAGAATATCATACCAACATTAAAATATGGTGGTGGTAGTGTGATGGTCTGGGCTGTTTTGCTGCTTCAGGACCTGGAAGATTTGCTGTGATAAATGGAAATAGGAATTCTGCTGTCTACCAAAAAAAATCCCAAAAGCGAATGTCCAGTCATCGGTTTATAACCTCAAGCTTTTGGCATGACCAAAGATGAGTGGTCCAAAATTCCTCCAGGACGCTGTAAAAGACTCACTGCAATTTATCGCAAACGCTTGATTGCAGTTGTTGCACTAAGGGTGGCCCAACCAGTTATTAGGTTTAGGGGGCAATCACTTTTTCACACAGGGCCATGATGGTTTGGATTTTTTTTCCGCTTAAATAACAACCTTCACTGAAAAACTACATGTTGTGTTTACTTGTGTTAACTCTGACTAATATTTAAGTTTGTTAGATGAGCTGAAACATTTAAGTGTGACAAACGCAGTGTTGGGCAAGTTACTTCCAAAATGTAATAAATTATAGATTACTAGTTATTGTCATTTGAGCGTAATAAGTTATATTACAATATCAAGGTCTCTGAAAAATGACTTTGCATGTAGCGTGTGAATTTCATCACCGGATCAATAAAGTCTCCTCTT
>NC_045737.1:25083252-25084265 GCF_008692095.1 Etheostoma spectabile | reverse complement strand
AATACATCATAGATTATTCATAATTTTTGTAAAATGTATATGAATATGCAAAGTAACAAAAGTTATAAAATAGATAAGTAAAACGCAAGTAGGAGAAAATGAAAATACTCAAAACTACAGTTTACAGTTACAGTTGTATTGAAGTACGGCATTGTTGTAAAATGTTTGTTTAAAGCACTTGACTAAGAAATTTATGTTGTTTAGTTTAAAACTATTTAAACTATTAAATAGTTTGTAATTTTTTTAACCAATTCCAAGTGAGAATTGGTTCTCGATGCCCAATCTTATACAATACACACTAGTTCACCATAATCTACCAAAGAACTACTTCCATGTCCCTGTTCTGCAGGTATTCCACAAGTGTGCCCTCGTTTAGAAGAAGTCTCCCAGCTAATCCTGCTTTGTACTCGGGTTGGGCGGATCGATCTAAATATCGATAGTATCGATGCCAACGCTGGTATTGGTATTTGATCGATACACTGAATTGAAGCGATATTTTAATTTAGATATCTCTCCTCTACGTTCACTATACTTGCTTGTGTCTTCCACCTTCCTGAGCAAACGCCGCTTTCACATCTTGGCCCACATTGCTCCTCCTCCGCCTCCTCTGCTGTGATTCGTTGTTGTGTCGTCACGTGACTCACTGACACAACCGCGCAGAGGAGCAGTGACTCGCTGTATTCATTCTACAGTGCCATAACTAATAATTTTGTGCACTTCATACATTAATAAAAAAATATTGCCAAAGAATAGCTCATTCATTCACCTCAGAAATAATGAAATGCTCTCCCCTACACAAAAGTATTTTTTTAAGCAAAAAGTATCGTATTGGTATCGGCAATACGGACCCTATATGTATTTGGTATCGAATCGATACCAAATTTTGCAGTATCGCCCACCACTACTTTGTACTGACCAAAGTTGGAGAAAGAGTTATCTAGCTGATGTCATCATTACCTAGCTACTGCGCATGTGTGACTCCCAACAAAGATAGTAAAGAAGTGAGATGTCTC
>NC_045737.1:25073289-25083242 GCF_008692095.1 Etheostoma spectabile | reverse complement strand
ACTCTGTAGCTAAAACAGAAACCCAAACACACAGGGTGAAAAGAGGAGCTGCAGCAATGTGTAGTACTACAAAAATATGGTGTTATTTGAAAATTAAACCATGTAAACCTATACTAGTACAACAGTAAAATACAATTATGGACCTGAAAATGAGCATAATCTGGGCGCTTTAATTCATATTGTTTACTCTGGTACACTCTTTACCTGTCCCTGTAGTCATGGCCTCCTCATTGCAAATTCCGGGCTCATCATTTCATCAGCGGGGGACTGGCTTATCTGCTGCTCAGAAGCTACAAAAAAATAATGAATCACGCTTGAGTTTTGATATCAATATTTGCATAATATTTGCAAATTCTATGAATCACAATATATTGGGTGATACAAAAAGGCTAATATTTTAATTAAATTTAATATTTTGATTGAAAATAAGTTAACAAATTCTACAACAATGTTAGCCAAATAGTTACATTGCTACTGTTAATCATTAGGCCTAGGCTATATTTCTCTTTACCAGTTGCCACTTGTGTTTTGTCCTCTTCAAAATAAATCGGTAAGCTTGGCACATTTGGCAGCATCCTCCTCAAATGCATTTTTTTTGCCTCTTCCTCCCAGCCATCCTCCCTGATGCCTATTAGGCGGCCCAGCTATTGGTATTCTATCTGAGAAACCTTTTTGGAAAAAGACGGGCAATGGACTCACCCAATTCTTTTTGGGAGGGGAGAACTCCCTCACATGGTACAACGGTCTGTGTACTTGGCGGCCAACAGATTTTCGTTTGAAACGAAAAAACAAAAACGGCCAGTTTCTCGATTACCATTAGCAAATAGGGAAACAAAAAACGAAAAATAGCAAATAGGGAAACTAAAAACGGAAAATAGCAAATAGGAAAACAAAAAATGGGGCGGGAATACCTGTCCACAGGTGCCAGAAGTTAGTCCACTCCATGCAACACAGATGCGAACCGGTTCTCAGAAATAATGGTTATGCAGCTAAATAGTAGTGCAGTGATTCAAAGTAAAGCAAACCCTCGAGACATTGTTCAGTTTATACAGTAAATGTTTGAGTTTGTAAATTAAAATGCAAATGCTATTTATTTGAACAGCCTAATATTCCTTTTTCTTCACTTTCTGTAAAGGTATAACATAAACTTGATCAATTTTCGTGATGTTTTGATTTGGAATTGAATGTGCAGTGTTCCCAATGCATTGATATTATGGAATTAAAAGCTATTCTATTCTATTTTGAGCATTATTCACTTTTTTAAACACACTGTTATTCTGAACATAACTGTAGATGCAAAAAGTTCATGGGGCACCAAACTTGTTTTGAGATAAATGTTTTTTACTTGCGATGTCTTGGATAAGTACTTCAATACCCACAATCCTGAACAATCCCACAGTGATGCCTCTGATTGGTGGAACTTGTGCTTGTGAGGAGGGGCTGCTGTCAGTAAAGGTTCTGTGCGCATGAGCAAGATGTTAATCGTGTTTCATAAGAATTTACCAAGGGTGTAAGCCTCTCCTGTCTACACGTAGATCCCATGTCACCATTTTGATGCTAATAAGCCATCACCCGCCATTAGCATTCCATTGACTGCCATTCATTTTGGCGCCACTTTGACAGCGAATAAACAGCTAATGTAATTCGAAACTGCCTGCGAGCTTATTCTGTACAGTTGGGTAATTTCTCTACTATGCAACAGTAAGTAGCATAGTTATGACCCAATCGTTACCCTATTTTTACAAAATGTCTGCTACAAAGCCATAACAAGAAATACAAAGTAATGGCGCCTTTTATCCATTGTCGTTTCTTTAGAAATAAACAATGGACAAATAGTCTTTAAACGCTTCAGATTTGTCAAAGTGACACAAAAATAAATGCCAGTCAATGGACTGCTAATGGCAGGTGATGGCTTGTTGGCATCAAAACACGCTATGAAGGCTGGCTTACCCCCTTGGTTTCAAGTTAAGGGGTATCTACCCCTTTTCCTTAGCCCCATCCTTCAATCAAAACAAGAATTGGGATAGCCCTTACTCTCACGTGAGATTCAACCTTGGACGGATTTGTGAACAATATTTGAGAGAAATAAGCATTTTATGTACATAGAAAAAGTCTGAAAAATGGGGGCAAAAATAAGTGCTGCATTTATAATTTCGTTCAGTATATGATTTCATCGCAATATGACTTCATTGAATGACAAATTATATTAAATTATTGCCAAGCCCTAGTTATAGGTAATGCAAGTCTAATTCAACGTTTTCAATAATATAGATTTGTCAATTTGTTTGACAGTATCATTTATTTCAAAACCTAACCCATGGGTCACCATGGGTCTAATCACTTGCAGGTACAACATGCCAGACTGGATCGACTTTCTGAAATGAAGAGCACGGATGTTGGGTGCTACACATTACAAAGGTGAGATCAAACAGAGTCCTAAAATTCATGATAATCAAACTGTGACCATGGACTTACACAGTGAACATCAACATTAAGCTAGTGCCTCATTTTTATTATTCAATAAAAAACATCACGGTATTGATACGCTCTACCCACCACCTACTCATCCACCCATCCCTTTCCTTAAACAGCTCAAGAACAAGTTTCACACTGAAAACCAGAGTATGCAGACAACTTTAGGTCTATACAACTACAAACTAAACAAGTCCATTAGAAAACACATCCAGGATTTTTACAAAACTGATAAGCCAACTAACAAAGGAATAAGTTCAACAGATCACATCAACCGGAATGCTTATATTCTCTTCATGGCGTCATCAATTTCTGAAATCTGGTCCTTCAGTTGGTTCCACTGTTCTGGATTCAGAGAGATACCTACAAGCAATGTAAAACAGGTTCAAAGTGCATCCTACACCACAACAGAAAACCAGTAAAAACCTAAAATGTAGTTGCAGGTCCTGGGGTACTTTTTCAGATAAATATGAACCGCATGTAGATCACTGAAACTGATCATAAAACATCTCTAGCATATGCAGGGCTCACAGATGTGATTACCTTTTTTCCCAGGCTTCATCTCCCCATCTTGGTTCATCCAGTACTCTCTGATGTCAATCAGGACTTTGCCTTTGAAGTCCCTGACGCTGACATATCTCATCTTTCCAATCTGTAAGGAGCACACTACTTCACTTTTCTGCGCAAAACATTTTGGGAGAAATACATTTTAAGGCCTTCACAATATTATCCAAAGAGTGCTCAAGCACAACTCTGTTCTCACAAAATCTGAAAGAAAAATTATTGAAGGTATTGACCTGAATGACTTATACAATAACCTAATCTGACTAAAGATTGTGCTTTTCAAAGTTGAAGTTAAATGTATTTACAACATGAAGTGCTTTTCATGAATAAAACCTCGAAGTGCTTTTAAATCCTATAAAAAGGCATAAAAAAGAACATAATAAACAATTCAATAATTTCGGAGGCCGCCCTGCAGGACCCGGACCCCCTGTTGGAGATTACTGTTCTGTCTCTTTAAATAATTCAACTTCATTTATTTGAATTTCACATAGTCCTATCTATCACCTACGTTTAAAATGGATCTACTGAATACAAAAAAATATTGTTGAAAGTACACAATGGCTGCAATTGCAATTCCTCATCGAAACAGCTGTAATTCCAGTATGCCGGCGATCAAGGGTGTAACTTTGGTTTCAACATTGAAATCTCCTGCATTATGGTGAATTTTTCTGCAACAATTTGTGCGTTTTCTTTATCAAGTTATGGTGCAAATGTCTTACTTTATGTAAAGGAGTTTTGGAATTGATACCCACCTGGAACATGTTGTCATCGCCATTGCCGCTGCCCTTGGATGAGCCTCCTGGCTTGGAACTCTCACCGCTCTTTGGTTTTTTGGCTGGTTTCTCTGGTGGATTTGACTTCTTTCTCTTTGCCTAAAAAAAACCCCAAATACTTCTTCTAAATTCTTGCCCCTCATCCTGTCCTTTCCACATATCTATCTATATTAGATAAAGTGGGATATTAGAGAATAGTACAGCATAAGTTAGTATTAGCTGTTAGCAAATCAGTTCAAGGAAGCATTTGTGCCTAACTGTGCCAAGGCAAAGACTTTATTTATTGCATTACTTTTTTAAACAAATTCCTAAGCATACCCATCCCAATGGGCTTGTATCATTATCCTTTTTTAAAACAGAAGCAAACAAACAGTTTTTAAATCAATGGCTGACCAACATTGTCTATCTCAAAATAAGATCTGCTTTCAGAGCTTCATTGTGATGGGGCCAATACATATTCAAAGTACATGGATAAAGTAAACACATCAGAAATTAGTATTAAGCACAAACCTTGGTCTCTACTTCACTGTCAGAGTCACTTCCAGATGTGGAGGACAGCACTTCCTTTGATTTGGGCATTTTGCTGAGACAGGGATTTAATATCAGATTTCAGTACAAAACAATACGACGACATATGCATGACAGGTTTATTATCCTAAAAGGGTAATGACATTATGTCTGTGTAGCTTAAATAGAATACATGGCAAAAAAACCATATATGTACCATATGCACTATATATGGAAAGGAGAAATGATTACAGTGACCAACAAATCTACATTGGGCATGTTAGCATTGTATTAAGGTAGAAAATTAAAAAAATAATGTAATAAAATGTGTTATCAAAGAATTTATTTCTTATAAGGTTAGTTGTATTTATTCACTAATTGAGACTGAAAGCCTGCAGTTAAAGTAAAGGACAGGTGTCTGCACAGTGAAAATGATAAGTCACTAGCCGAAATAGTTCACTACACTTAGAAATCTACTATAACTAAAGTCAGACAGGAAAGTCCACTGCAAGATGACGTTACCGAAACAGTTTAGTGTAGAGGACTTAATTGTCCGCACAGAAAAAACTGCACATTAGCTTTAAAAAAAAAAAAAAAAAAATCCTTTTCATCTGGTCATGAAGAAGTGAGAAACTGTGAGCCGAGCTGTTGAATCCATGGGTTAAAAATATATTTCCGTCTAGATGGTTAGAGAATTCACTGAAGATTATAAAGAGATGCTAAACGACCTAGCTATGTAGACGTATGCCAGTGGTTCCGTTATCTATGGGGTAACAAAGCTGCGCATGTTACTTTGCTTTAGGATACTGGCAATGAGTTAAGACGTTTCTCTACGTTTAACAAAAGACAGATTCAACTTGCAACGACATGTCATCTAACGTTACCTCACTGAAGGGCTTGAGGACTTTGTCATACACGGTGATCAACACATTGAGGCTGCGTTTGAACGATAGGTTACTGTCAAGGCTGTGCTGATAGGTCTACAGGCATGGACATTAGCTAGCAAGCTAACGTAATATGCTATTTGGATGGTTTAGCCTCGGCGGCTAACGTTGGCAGAGCGTGGCATTAACTTTCATTAGCCGCCAGTGCGCTGTAACAGATAAAATGCAGTAAACCACAGAACTTGCTCTTCTATTAAACCAAACCTCTTCGCAAAGACACGTTTTAGCATGTTATTGTCAAATTGTTAATGCTCACATGATGTGATGTAGTTTTGCGGATCTCTTGACGGGAAGCGGAAAGCTGATTGATTTTCCGGTGCGAGGAAGTAGTAGGCTACTGGCTGCCTACCTAAAACCCCAACGTACCGTACCGGTGTTGTCGCGATGGCTGTTCCCCCGTCGGTATGTGTTTCCCCTACCAAACCCACTAAAACCTGAAACCTGTTCGTTTACCAAAACACACAAGTAGGCCTACAAATGATTTAGTTATAACTCATACCTGAAAATTGGAAAATGGAGTAACCATGTTATTTAAATGTCAGATTGTCACACGCCTCAGATCAGTGTGTAATGACTGGAGGGATGGTTTAATATGTAACGTTATTACCATTTCAAGAACAAATAAATATGCACATATACATCCTGAAATAAACACATGTATCAATAAATAAATAAATGAGTCAATATAGTTCAATGAATGAACAGGCCTAACAGGTTTTTTATAGGACTTTATTTTAGACTTTTATTTCAGAATTACAAAGCAAGAATTCCCATTCAAGACAAATGATTGCATTTAAAAAAGATTAGTCTAACAGTATCTATCCATGTAATAAATTCCTTCACCAAAAGTTGAATGTTGAATATAATATTTGCACATATTTTAAGGCTAATATCAGGGGCGTTTCTAGGGCTTAAGGAGGTTGGGGGCTTAGCCCGGATCCATTTAAACTGATAAACTGAATGCAATTCAAAACGGCGATTGCGCAGCTTGTTAATAGTCAGTGTATGTTCATTTTAGCTGCCCAGTTTGTAGATGCTAGTTAGATAGCACACAAATTTGGGAAAATCACACCTGGCCTGGCAACCCAAAGGCAAAGGTTTTGTTTCCAGATTTGTGTGATGACTTATGATGCAGAGGTCTGGGGGAGGGGCGAAGCACAACATTCTGTGCCCTGTAGAAAGGCATTTTCTATGGGCCTCTCCCCGCATCCACAGCTATTCATTCTAGCATCTTTTTGGGCCGTCCTTACATGAGGGCCCTGATACTCATTCCCCTTATTCCCCCCAGTCTGATGCCCCTGGTCGGGGGGTCCATCCCCATAATTTCTTTTAGCATTAAACACTTCACTTCGGGTGGCTGTGGCTCAGTGGTAGAGTGGTCACCTGCCAACCGTATGGTTGGTGGTTTGATCCCTGGCCCTGCAGTTTCATGTTGAAGGGTCCGTGGGCAACACACTGAACCCCAAGTTGCCCCCGATTGGAGTGTAAATGTGTGTGAGTGTTTATCTGATGAGCAGGTGGTATCTTGTATGGAAGCCTTGGCCGCAGCGTGTGAATGGCTCCTGTACTATTTAAAAGCCCTTTGAGTAGTTGTTGAGACTAGAAAAGTGCTACATAAGAACAGTGCATTCTGGTGACGTTTTATGCACCTATTTGTACCTTTTTCTGCATCAATTTATGCTGAAAATATCTTTATGTAAAGGGAAACATAGAGTACAATCCAAATATAAAAATTATGGAATATTTTGCAGCAAACTATTTGCTCTGCTCTACGTCTGAGGTGGAAAACTGAAACTAAGGCAGAAATACATGGAGCGCAAACCCACCAAGATAATGTATCTATTCTTAGTGTGGTAGAAGACATGAATATATGCAAAATACATCATTACTAGCACACCCTTTGAAAGCCTTTACAAATTTGTCAACCCATACAAGTTACCATGCATTTGTATAGTACTCCTATCCTAGCTCTCTATTTATTGTTTGTAGCAAGTCCTTCAAAACGTATTCTTGAGTTGCCTTTTCCATCATCCTCTGAATATGCTTAGCTCACTAAATTACTTGAGTTAGCCAGAACAGGTTGCTTTATCTTTTTTGTCACTGGTATTGTTGTATGCCTTCTATATCATACATGGTGAATTATCTAAGAAACTGTCTACCAAACCTGCCTAGTGTTTCCATGTTGGGTTCCATGGTGTAATGGTTAGCACTCTGGACTTTGAATCCAGCAATCTGATTTAAAATCTCAGTGGAACCACATTTTAAATTAAAAGAATCCAATCTTTCCACCTACCACATCCCGCTTTAAGCAGGATTACGGGTTAAAAGGTCCTCGGACATTCACACAGCAATCAGTATATTGGTGGCACATGTTTGAGGTACCAGCGAGACCTAAAACACCCAATGAGTCCATTGGTGGTGGTGTGTAACGGTGCGCTCATTGAACAGGAAAGTGATTCAAAGGATTTTGAAAAATGTAAATATAAGAACATTTTTGAAAAATGTTGATCAGTGTATTCCAAAGCCCCAGATGACATACTCAGATATCTTGTTTTGTCCACAACTCAGACATTAAGCTTGCTGTTTTAGAAGATTAAAGAAACTAGAAAATATAAACATTTAAGAAGCTGGAAATAAGAGACGTTTTTATACAAAGAACTGCTTATTTGATTATCAAAATAGTTTGCGATTAATTTAACATTAATTTGACAACAAATAGATTCTTCGTTGCAGCTTTACATTACTGCTAAGAAACATGATCAGAAAACCGAAAATGTGTTGTCTTTGGAGAGTTTTAATAAATAATCTCGACATCCAATGGTAAATTGTTTTCACATACAATTAAGACATTAGAGGTGAAAATTAAACTACAATCTCCCTATAGAATAATAAAATGTCCATCTTTATTTAGGTTGTGGCCCTGCATGCCAGCAGCATTCAATACACAGAGACTTCCCAAACGGGTCCCAGAGCTTGGCCTTTCTATCTCACAGGTCCTCTTGCAATATTCTCGTCGGTTTCAGCCGCCTCCTTGAGTGCCTGCATCACCAGAGCGTTCCTCTTCCTCGTCTCTTCCATTCTCTTTGGGTTCGATTCAGGCAGATTCTGATGGGTAGTAAAACAAAAGGTAGATAAGTGTCATTACTTACTGCATTTCACCAAGTAAAAGAAAATGTTTACCTCATTTTTTTGTATTTCATAAATACATTGGTCTAGCAAGCAAAGTATAGAACTTTCTTTCCAGGCACCCAAGTACATAGCTGTACAAGCGATAATCAACATCCTAATCAGTATTTGAATGCTTCATACTTACAAGGAATGTGTTATATAGTATAGTATACAGTGGGGATCGAAAGTTTGGGCAACCCAGGTAAAAGATTTGTATAAATGTGCATACAGAAGCCAAGTAAAGATGGAAAAATCTCCAAAAGGCATCAAATGACAGATTAGATGAGTATAATATTTCACAAAAAGTTAGATTTTATTTCCATCATTTACACTTTCAAAATAACAGAAAACAAAAAAATGGCATCTGCAAAAGTTTGGGCATCCTGCAGAGTTAATACCTTGTACTGCCCCCCCCCCCCCCCTTTGGCAAGTATCACAGCTTGGAAACGCTTCTTGTAGCCAGCCTAGAGTCTTTCAATTCTTGTTTGAGGTACCTTCGCCCATTCTTCCTACAAAAGTCTTCCAGTTCTTTGACATTTCTGGGCTGTTTGTCACGCACTGCTCTTTTAAGGTCTATCCATAGATTTTCAACTATGTTGAGTTCAGGAGATTGTGAAGGCCATGGCAAAAACTTAAGTTTACTCCTCTTGATTTAAACCACCATGGATTATATCAAATTAAATTAAATTTTGAGGTGTGTTTAGGATCATTATCCATTTGTAGAAGCCATCCTCTCTTTAACTTCAGCTTTTTCACAGATGGCATCGAGTTAGCGTCCAAAATTTGCTGAAATTATATTGAATCCATTTTTCCTTCTACTCATGAAATGTTTCCTGTGCCAATGGCTGCAATACAACCCCAAAGCATGACTGACCCCCCCCCCCGCTTCATAGTTGGACAGAGGTTCTTTTCAGTAAATTCTGTGCCCTTTCTTCTCCAAACGTACCTTTGTTCATTGCGGCCAAAAAGTTCTACTTTAACCTCATCGTTCTACAAAACTTGTTTCCACGATGCATCAGGCTTGTCTATATGTTCATTCTTCAAACGCTGATTTTTGTGGTGAGGACATAGAAGAGGTTTTCTTCTGATGACTCTTCCATGAAGACCATATCTGTACGAGTATCTCTTTATAGTGGAATGGTGTACCACAACTCCAGTGTCTGCCAGGTCTTTCTGGATGGATTGTGCAGTCAAACGTGGGTTTTGACTTGCTTTTCTCACAGTCCTGCGAGCTGTTCTGTCTGATATTTTTCTTGGTCTTCCGGATCTTGCTTTAACTTCCACTGTTCCTGATGACGGCCATTTCTTAATTACATTCCGAACAGAGGATATTGTCATCTGAAAACACTTTGCTATCTTCTTATAGCCTTCTCCTGCTTTGTGAGCATTAACTATTTTCAGTTTCAGTTTCTAGACAACTGCTTAGAAGAACCCATGAAAGTATAAAGTATTTCTGATTCTGATTCTGATGGTGCTGATTGTTGGGGCAAGGTCAGATGAGTCTGGGCATTTAAAACCTTAAGAC
>NC_045737.1:25073157-25073279 GCF_008692095.1 Etheostoma spectabile | reverse complement strand
TGGTCTTTCCAGACGATGATTGAGAACAATCCATGACACTGTCAGGTCTCAGCTTTCAGTCTATATGATGGAAATAAAATCAAACTTTTTGTGACATATTATACAAATGTCTAATCTGTCAT
>NC_045737.1:25062875-25073139 GCF_008692095.1 Etheostoma spectabile | reverse complement strand
TTTTCCATCTTTTCTTGGCTTCTTTATGCACATTAATACAAATTTTTATCTGGGGTGCTCAAACTTTCGAGCCCCACTGTATATTTATATGGTATTTTGGTGCATAACAATAATGCACAATAATAGTAAGAAAAGTAAAACTAAGAGTACTGCAAATAACGAGAATCATACAACAACAAAATCTTGTCAACAATTAATGACTCAATACACCTTGATCACTTTGACAAATCCATGCTATTTTTAAGGTGATGCCTCTTCTCAAACATGTTTTCCTCTCCATTGAAGATCTATGCTCCATGTATGCAGTTAAAGCAAGGCCTGTAATGGGCCAGTACTTACCACTACTGAGTACTGGCACTTTTTTCCCCATACGAATACCCTTACTTCTTATAGTTATTAATGGTATTATTATTAGGATGATATTTATCCTAAAAAAAAAGGCTATATATCATTATTTATTGGGAACAAACTAACAATTCTATGCAAAGGCAGACATTCAGAACCCCATATAACCCAAATAGTAGACACTACAACCATTCAAATCAGGCTCCTTAGATTGTATCTTCAAATAGTCAACTATTTTCGGTTCATCCCTGCAAGATTTAAGTATATGCTGCTGCATTAGGGTAGTGGCACCTTTTGGGGCCAATTCAGGCACTGGTTTATAGGGTTGGTCTACACTTTGCTGTGGTAAAGTGTAAGAGAGGCTTCATGGCAAGGAGGCTCCATCATTATTAACCGCAATTCATATAGGCTAATATTATTAATCTCTTGATATAACTAGTGTTTTGTCAGCCCACCTAGTTTGCTTTATTTCCTTTCAGAAATACAAAGTATCTAAGTCCCTTGACGTTACTACTGTCTCCATATTCAGAATTTCCAAAGATCCTTTTTCACTTAATGTGGGCTGTGTATTTTACTTACTATTTCACTTTTCCCTCAGTCAATTCTAACCCTTTCTACTGATTTTATATACTGGGACTATACTAACATACAGTGATACTTAGATTGGTTTAGTTTTATGAGTAGTTTGTCTGTATACTGACTGTTATTCAGCTAAATCACCTTGATGAGCTCTTTCCGTTGCTCTTCTCCTGGAGATATGATAGTCCACATCCCATAGCCGATCCCCACCAACACGACCATCCAGCTGGCGCTGACGAAGGTGCGCATACCGCTCATCCTGGAAGAGGGTAAAGGAAACACAGTCTCTGCCTTATATCTGTGTCGGATTCGCTGCCGAAAAAATCCCTTACAGCAAGATCCGGTGGTCTGCTGCTTAGTTTGGTTTGGTAACCTCGGACACAGAAACAGTAGTGCACGCTGGGATATATGTCTTCTTCTTAAATTTAAAGCGGCCGACAACAACTCAGTGTTTATGGCATAGACAGTTAAAGAAAGGGTTTCTGGCAATGTGTGTTGCAACACAAAACTAACGTTAAATGTGTGTACCGCCACCTTCTGTACCGGAGTGTGTAGAGTCACCGCACTGAAGTATGAATAGCTGAGCCACTGGAGAATATGGACACCTGAAAGGAACTAGCTACCAATGGCGGGATACATACTCAGCTTCTTTAGTGAAGTAAAGCAGAAAGGCCACAGAGCAAGATGCTCGGACCCAATACTCCCACTATTCATGTCTTGCTTTCCGCAGAATATTCAGAATTCATCAGCAGAGTGTACTGATATAGGTGCTATAATGCCCTTACACAAAACATGTTGGGACCTTTAAACTTTACTTATTGTTTTTATATTGTACAGCTTACTGTATTGAGCTCATACAGAGGACCAGCTTCACTAATCGATTCAGCAATTTCTTACCTTTTCAGGACTCTTCTGTAAGATAACTGTGTTCAAATATACTGTTTATGGCAATATTTTAGCTAACATGTCAGATTTACCCTTATTATTATTTACTCACTATCTTGTTAACTTATAGCACTATGTTCTGTCATACTTAAATAGCAATAGACTAATATAATAGTGCATCAGTAATTACTGCTAGTTTTAAAGCAGAACAAACGTGACAGTGAATCGCTGCCACCCACTGGGCATTTACTGTAGTCTTTTCCTAACGCAGCAGACCAGAGAATCAACCAATGAAGAAGGAGCATTTCGGAGGTTTTCCGCTTTCCCCGAAGTTCTTGACAGATCCGACTTCAGATTGAAAGAATTCAAGATGGCTGCTACAGGTAAGCATTTAACTTGTGTCCAAACTGTACAAAACACTTTGACGGAAGGAGTTTTTGTTGTTTACTTGACATATGTATAACAGATGTATCGTTCCGTTTTACGCACGTCAATTGAATAACGTTAAGTCAGTGTTGTATATTTAGGGAAGACACCAGAAGTAATTTAGCCAATAAGCTGACGCGGTGGTAACCCCCCCCAAATTGGCTAACGTTAGCTGGCTAGGAGCAACGTTAGCGTAAAAGCCACCCAGAAAAGTAACGTTGAGCTAAATAGCCTATGAGTTAGCCATGTAATCGACTCTCCTACTGCTCTTAACACGTTAGCCAGCTAGCTAGCTCGCACAGTTTCAAGTCATGCTGAGAAGAATTTGCAAACGCTTTGATACCTTTTGCATCTCTAGCATTTAACATAGCTATATTATAACCATGACACTTTAACCACTTCATACTAACCCACCTTTACAAGTAGTCGGCTAGGTGGTTTAAATCGTTTAACTAGTTAGTGCACCAAGAGAAACATTGGCCTCCCAAAACATCGCAGACAAATCCCTTGCTAAGCTAAATGGCTAACTTCAGCTATCATTTGCATGCGAGAAGTTAGCTAGCAAGTTTGCAATTTTGACTGTCAGCGCTACATGTCATGTTTAATCTAAAGCTCGCCTGTCACATGCGTGGTAATGTCATTTAGGTTAAGTTACTATTTGTTCTGTAAACATCGTTGTTGTTTGTGTGTGCCGCTAAGTTACACAGCCGTAGTGTTGACGTAAAGACCGGGTTACGTTAACTTTCTCTTGTATCACCCTGTAACTACTTTAACTGTATCACCCGACATAATTCGAAAATTATTTTACCTATGTGATAATGACTGCGAACCTTTTTTTCACAACACGTAAGGCTTTATTTGATGTATTCGGCATAATGTAACAAACGGCATTTCCAATAGCATTTTAAAGTCACACATCTTAAAGTGTCCGGCAGCCTCTTGTTAGCGTCTCCTGTTCTTGCTCAGCTGTCAGCATTTTTAGAAGTTTTTCTCATCACCTTCTTACAGAGAGAAGAGATGCATTTTCTCTTCACCCCCTCCCTTTACCCGATACTCATTTAATGTAATTTTGCTTTAGTCACAAGAAACAAACATCGGCCAGTAATCGTCTGTGTGCTCTAATTTTTCACCATAACTTGTTTTTATGTATACTAATATTTATATTAGTACAGTGGTAATGTTAATGGAGATAACTCCTGAAATTGTTTGTCCTGATTCATGCCCTTTTATATTGATAACATTAGATTTGTACAGTTTTGCATGTTT
The DNA here is from genome assembly GCF_008692095.1 of Etheostoma spectabile. Classification (NCBI taxonomy): domain Eukaryota; kingdom Metazoa; phylum Chordata; class Actinopteri; order Perciformes; family Percidae; genus Etheostoma; species Etheostoma spectabile. Next base: position 25,069,638 of record NC_045737.1, on the reverse strand, counting down.
AGCTGTATGTCTTTTTGTGATGTTTTTGCAATCATTGTACAGTTTTAAGGGGTTTTGAAACAGGCTTTGTATGTTATCTTATTGCTTAGCCAAGGCATCTACAACCTCAGCCCATGGTATTGTATGATATCTGGAACAATCAGACATTATTCAGATCCGCTTTATTTACACAAGAGGTATATTGTAGCCAAACTGAAATATGTCCATGTTGTTGCAGGCTCCGAGTAAAGGGCTAACTCTTCTGGATTCCACTGTGCATGAAGCTCTCCTGAGGTTGTGGTGTCTAAGTGCTCTGTGCCCCAGCTCCTCTTGCCTCTCATCATGTCCTCCACCTCCTCCTACTCCTCCTCGGGGGACACTAGTCCGGAGGATGTACCCCGAGGTGGGGGCACTATCCGAGTCTACCTCCCCAACAAACAGAGGACAGTGGTGAGATGATTGGCTTTATTCCACTCATTATCAATGATGTAGCAGAATAAAACACATTTTTACTTAAATATGAGTCTGCTGTAACTAAATTGAATATCTGACTTTTACCATCTTTGAAAAAGGATGATGCCAGCATTGTTAATTAGTAAGTGTAATAACTCACACAAAATGTGACATCTTTCAGAGCATGTTAATGAGTGCTAGTGGGCAGTTGGTGTCAGGTTTTTCAGATGGTGCCTGCCACCAATGTTTGACTCATTCCAATCAGACATGGATGTCTTGTTCATATTATAAAAAAATAGTTGTTAAATTGTCCTGTCAGGTGCTATATTGTGACGGTATTAATAATGATTGTGCATTGTAGTTAAAATTGGGGGGAGGACAATGTGCTGCTCATGTTATCCAAATCTGTCTACTGTAAAGCAGTAGCTATGTGTCCGGCCTCAGCAAGACACTGCTTATGCTTTAAGTTAAAATAGAATTCATTGTTTTTGCTGTAATATTGCAGGCAACCCATGGTTGAAAAATGGATTGTCTCCAAATTTGGCTGAGCTCTTCAATTTTTCCTGCTTGTTTTTTTATATACTTTGAACAGACATACAGCAATTTGTACCATATCTGTTTTGTAATAATGTGTTAGAAATGAACATCTAATTGTCAAAAGCTTCTGCAGTAATATCACCATGGAACCAGCAGCTGTGGTTGACTGACATTCCACAGTGTCGTCTAAGAGAGCTTTGTTGTGGTCAGAACAGGAATGTAGCAATGTTGTTTAGGGAAAAAGTGATCCCAACACTGGATTGAAGTTCTAGTCTATTGGACGTTCTGTCACAACAGGGATAAACTGTATGTCAACATTGACTTAATGTGCAGCAGTCATTTCTGCTTATTAGTACTTCCACTATGCCTCTTTGTTATCTGCGTATTCTGTTCCAATGAATGTCATTTGTTCACCACAGTTTCCTGTTCTCAGGTGAATGTTCGGCAAGGGCAGACTGTGTATGAGAGTCTGGATAAAGCGCTCAAAGTGAGAGGCCTGAGCCAAGACTGCTGTGCTGTATTTCGCCTTCTAGAAGGGTAGGCTTGCATTATTGTCCGCTGAATGTCCTCCCACACCATATAGGGATAATGGGTTGCATTCCTCAACGCCAACATAAAAAATCAAGAGGCAACGGAAAACAATGGGCATAAATCTCAGATCTACGTACAGTGTAGATCTGAGTGTCGTTTGATATGTTTTTGAAATAATAAGACTGAAGGTGGAGATTGAGCAAACTCATTTTTGTGTGTTTAGGTTTTTAAACTTTTTAAAAAAATTAAAACAACTATATTTTTAACTGATAGTATTAATTTGTCAAAATTCTTATGGTTGATTATCGGTTCATTAATAACATCCCTCATTTTATGCTAAACATTTTTAAAGAAAAAAGTGAAAAATTTTCCCTTTTTTTTTTCTTCCTCTCTGTCTTTCTGTCAATTGTTCATCTATCTCTTGTTGTACGGCAAATACATGTCTTAAAATCATTTTTTTCCCCCCTTTAAAATCCCTGTCTTTTCTTCTCTTGTAAAACAGTTTCAATTGGTTGATATATTCTGCACTCTGGGGCGTTTACAAAAGTTCACCCAATCAAATGTTCAATTCTATAAGTACGAGAACTGCAGGGAGATGGGCTTTTATAAAAGTTTAGTTAATAAAAACACAGTGCAGTGAGGATACAGAAATGTCATACACCAAACGTAGGCTATATAACGCAGACCTGCCAATGCACATTCAACCTGTGCCGTGCCAGTGTTAAGCGACTTCAGTCTGCGGTGTAGTTCATAAGCCAGAGAATTCTAAAGTTATTTGGCTTCACGAAAAAACGCAGTTTAAAGATTGAATTCCTAATTCAACTTTGACCTACTTTTCTTAACATAGTTGTGTTCACATTGTTCTCTTGTGCAATGAGGGATTGTTTACACATTTTCAGATGCACTCAAATTCATTTTTGCCTAAAAGTAAAGTGGTTTAGATCTTCCAAACAAACGGTTTGTATTTTTACAACTTGTCTAATATTCTGATTGCTTGTGTTTCTCAAATCACTACATCATGTGTTTAAACTACATTTCACAATAGAATAAATAATCTAATTGTTTCCGCATATCACAAGGAATCTGAAGTTAAACACCATTTCATCATGAGAAATACTAAAATGGTGTAAATTGTGGGGCTGGATTTTTATTGTTGGGTAGGTATTTGATTTTCAGTTTTGGGATTTGAACATTTTTTCTTTTTTCTTCTTCAATACTGTAATAAAGTTGAGACAGATTCAAGTTTTGGAGGAATGCAACTTGACGTCACGCTGCGGTGGCCAGTCATGTAACCAGCGATCAGACTTGTCTGTTTTGAGGTGGGGTGAAAATCCCGTAAAGGAAACATTACTGCCTCTATTGCTGACACAAGAAAGTTTTAAAACACTACAAGGGTAAAAATCCAAACACAAGCATTGAGCTGAACAAGCTACTTTCAAGTGCACTCTGAAATCTTGAGATCTATAAAAATGATTTGACGGAAAACAATAATAGTGAAATATAAAGTCTACTTGTGCAACATTAAAATAAAAATAACAGGACGTCACACAAGTGAGCCATTTAAGTGACACTCATGCACAACCCTGTGTTGATAACTTTTGGTGGGCTGAACGTGGTACCAAGCACCCCCATAGTCGTCACCAAAACTGATAAAATATACAAACATTCTTTTTCATTAGTTATTTTTTTTTTTAATGTCTTTTCCTCTCCAGTCGTAAGAGACTGACGGATTGGGACACAGACATCACTCCGCTGGTTGGAGAGGAGCTTTTAGTCGAGGTCCTGGATGATATTCCCCTCACCATGCACAACTTTGTAAGTAGCTGGCAAACACCAGTACATGTTTATGGCTTCTCTGAAATACCTTTTTATAGTTTCATAATCAACCTATTCAGAACTGGCTTGCATTCCACCTCATATTTGTGTTTGTTAAACATTGCTGGTGTGAAAGTGAATTTTGTGATCTCTTTATCTCGACAGGTACGGAAAACCTTCTTCAAGCTGGCTTACTGTGATTTTTGCCACAAGTTTCTTTTTAATGGCTTCAGATGTCAGACATGCGGCTACAAATTTCACCAGCACTGCAGTAGCAAAGTCCCTACTGTGTGCGTGGACATGGATACAGTGAGCAAACGGTAAGTTGAAGAAGTGTTATCATGCAGTGATTCTGTTCATTTTATTAGTTTAGCTTTTATTATGCCAACATAAGAGTTATTTTCCACTGCCTCTACCGGGCTTTCAGTGTGTGAGTGTGAGTGTGAGTGTGAGTGTGAGTGTGTGTGTGTGTGTGTGTGTGGGTTGGTTGTGGTGGTGTGTGTGTGGTGTGTGTGTGTGTGGTGTGTGTGTGTGTGTGGTGTGTGTGTGTGTGTGTGTGTGTGTGTGTGTGTGTGTGTGTGTGTGTGTGTGTGTGTGTGTGTGTGTGTGTGTGTGTGTGCGCATAAATTTATATATATATACATACAGTACCGGTCAAAAGTGGGGTCACTTACAAATTTCTATTCCACTCCATTATAGACAGAATACCAGCTGATCTGAGTGGGTGGTGATCTTAATACAATATCTACATTAGCCATTATCAGAACCATTCCCCAATCATCCAAAGGCACATTCGTTTACTAATCTGATATCATTAAAAAACTAACTTGAAAAACATTGGAGAACGCTTTTGCAATTAGTAGGCACATAGTAATCTGAAAACTGCTGCCCTGGTTAAAAAAACAATGCAACTGATCTCAGCTGGTATTCTGTCTATAATGGAGTGCAATGGAAATTTCTAAGTGACCCCAAATCTGACCGTGTGTGTGTGGTGTTGTGGTGTGTGTGTGTGTGTGTGTGTGTGTGTGTGTGTGTGTGTGTGTGTGTGTGTACACACACTTTCCCCTGCATTGTTGGTGCTCCAATAACGAGAGTTTGGACGATATACCAAGAGAAACATGCAACCATTATCCAGTAACAAGGATCCACAGATAATCATGATCATAATAAAAAAAAGGGTGTTGAATGTATTTTGTCATATTTTTGGTGAAAGAAATAAACACCAACCACTGAATTGCTAAGTTGGTGTGGTCATCAGATCTTTTTTCTTTCTGTTTTAATTATTTTGGTTTTATTTTAAAGGCAGGGAGCCCTGTTAAAAAAAGTATAGTTCACAAATAACAGAAAAACTTTATTTTATTATGAGGACAACAAGGTTAACCGTGTGGGTCATTAAGATATAAACAGGTTGCCGGTAGGGATTAATCTTGGTGGGTTGCATATACTGTAGATAGGTAATAACCAAAGCCTTGCTAACTTTAAGTCCTTAAATAAGTGTTCCTTTGTCTGACACCTCGTTTGATAATGTCTCTTTGGTATTGTCCTATCCCTTCTATGTCTTGTCCAGGTGTGATCCTAATCCCTGCACAGATGAGTACCCAAGGATACTTTTGCCAGAAAATTCCCCATCACAGAGCAACCTAGCCTTAACCCCAGAGCCTGCTGGGTAAGCTCCTATACTTCACAAATTATATTTGAAGGACACTATAGTCTTAAAGGTCTTTCACACTTCCGCACGGTAACTTGCAACCTCCAGTTATTTCAGTGAGGGGAAGGTGGCAGAGGGGAAGCGGTTTTGATCCATCGGTAGGGGTGTGCAGCGGTTGCCGTCAACGTGAATGCCCACAGATTCTGCTCTGCCACCCAGAGTTTACCTTGCAGAACTTCTGACTTTAACTGCTGTGCGACAGGAACCACTTTTAAAAACACTTTGCATTTTAGGGAAACGCACCTGCAGGTAGGCGGTTGTCAAGGCGGTTGTCAAGGCGGTTGTCAAGGCGGTTGTCAAGGCTGTTGCCGCGCGGCAATGTGAGACCATCTTTAGTCTGTGAAACTGATATGTAAATATAAATGGTGACTATTTCAATTTGTCACCCAGGATGGACCTCCTGTCCCCAACCTCTGCCTTCCGTTTCCCCATGCCGGGTGGAGATGGCCAGTCTCTACAAAGACATCGCTCCACCTCCACCCCCAATGTCCATATGGTCAGCACAGTGGGCCCTGCTGGTACAAGCATTATAGAGGTTGGTGTTGACTGCTTGGTCCATGTTTTAATTGATTGTTAATGTTACAAGGATCTGATTGTATTCACTGTATGTACCTGTTTAATATATAACAAATGCACAGGCAAACGGTGTTAACGTATAGTGGATCAGAAACATTCTTGACCAGCCTTTGACGGCTGATTAGCCTTTTTGATACGCTTTGCAGTACATGACCACAAGTCGTACACCTAGTTATAGGGCTTAAAAATGTTGGTACTCATAAAGTAGGAAAACCACTGACCCCTTTTACTTACTGTGTATCAAATTATCAATTGTGAATCTATAATTTTGGGTCTTTCCACCTTTTTAAATGGTTCTTGTTTGTCCTTTTTAGGAAGCACTAAAGTTCAGCAACCCAATGGGTATGTGAATTTTTATTCATTTTTAATTTTACATATGGAATTATTCTCCTTTTTTAAAATACTCTCTTGTCCTGCATTCTCAATCCTGCAGGTCCTGAGCCCTCACCAAAGCCCTCCACCAGCCCGCCCACTACTCTGGGCTCTCCTGGGAGGAGACCACCCAAATCTCCATCAGAGCACAAGGAGCGCAAGCCCTCCTCGTCCGACGACAAAAAGAAAGTGGTATGTAGTCTTTGACCTCTTTCAAAGGTCACTGGTTGTCTTCAAACAGGTGTATAAAGAGTTAGTAGGTACTGCAAAACCCTTAAATGTCTTGGTTCAATTCCCACTGCAATACATTAACCAATGTGTCCCTGAGCAAGACACTTAACCCCTAGTTGCTCCAGAGGCGTGCAGCCTCTGACATATATGGCAATTGTAATTTGCTTTGGATAAAAGCGTCAGCTAAATGACATGTAATGTGTAAACAAATTGGTTGGGAAAAATACTCAACTGAAGGGATTTATTCAGGGTGTAAGTTAGCAGTTCAAAACACTCAATCTATGTGATATTTCAGCACCGAGGGGGCTACAGAGACTCAAGTTACTACTGGGAGGTCCATTCTCGAGAAGTCACCATTCAGAAGAGAATAGGTGCTGGCTCCTTTGGAACAGTCTTCAAGGGTAAATGGCATGGAGACGTGGCAATCAAGATCCTTAAAGTCACTGAGCCAACGCCTGAACAGTTGCAGGCCTTCAAAAATGAAATGCAGGTCTTACGGTAAGAACTGGTTTCTGTGTTTTACATAAGTCTTTCTTCAGCATTTAGTTTTTTTTTAACAGG
>NC_045737.1:24987635-25062851 GCF_008692095.1 Etheostoma spectabile | reverse complement strand
AATATAGATGACACTTTTTATCAGTAAAAAAAAAAAAAAAAGAGTAGGTCGAAACCAAGTAGATGGCTGGACTGTGTATGGTCAACAGTGTTGTGCTTGTTACTGGAAAAAAGTAATTAGTTACAGTGAGAAATGGAAAGAGTTTTAGAATATAGTTCTCAAGGATAAGTACCCATTAGCAAAAATTTAGTGAAAGGTGCTATACTAAAAATACTCAACGAAATTAGTTGTTTAATCAGATGTAAAATTTGTATTATGTACATTGGCACCATTGTCACCAATACCCAGTCCAGCTGTTTGAGTCAGTATTGTCCCGATAATGGTATTAGATCGGTGCATTCCTATCAGCAATGTGCCTATAGCTTTCATGTTAGTGGGCTACTGTTATACACCAGGAAAGACGCGTAACTATCGGTAAGCAGGGTAAGCGGTTCTTATGGCCTGGGCCAATCATGGGCACTCGTGAACAAACGAGACACGTGTGTTACTCAAAAGCGAAAGACCTTGCAAAACATTTCAGACTGTCCTGCCAAACTGTACATTTTACCGCCACGTGCTGTAGTATGGTGGCCCGCGTTCATAATCTTGTGTTGGCTTGTTATGCCACTGCGCCAAGATCATGCATTTGGTCTGTCCGTCTGTCTGGACATAATCTCCATATTACTGGACGCAGCTGCTGAAATGCCATTTTGTAGGTTAAGTCCTCACTTTATGGTGGCGATACATAATATGATGCATCTTGGTAAACACGACAGGAAAATGTGCTTGCCAACAGCAATCAAGGTACCTACACTGAATGCCTTTTGTAAATGTTGCAGTCAATGACTGTCTAAGTCAGAGGAGTCAATAAAATAGTTTATTTCAAAAAATTGTAGATCACAACCATAAGAGCCTAGAGATTAGCTGCAGACAGACAGATACCCACACACAGACAGAATCAAAAGCACGATCCCTTCCAGGCTTACGCATGGCAGAGATACTAACAAAGAAACCTTTCAGTAATGGATATTTAGCAACTTGTAGATATTGTTGGAGTACTAGTTACTAGAGTTTCCTACCACTTAGTGTATATAATGTGAATTCCTGGATATGAAATGTACATCTGCTATTTTATTAATTGGTCCCAGTTATATTTGTTCTTGAAATGTACTGAAGTAACAACTCACATGACACTTGCACATCAATAAGAATTGCATTAACCATAGTTCATATGGCATCATATTATTTAATTCAGTTAGCATTTTTGGGCCTTTTTGTGGTTTGTATGCTCAAACTGTAAGCCCTTTTGTTTTGATCCAGGATGGTATCAGTTGCTGCAGATACTGCAGCACCTATTCGAATGTCAACATGTGGCTGCTGTAGTCTTTGCAACATAGGCCTAAATAGTAATCTCAAGCCATGCTACTGGCTGAAAAACTCCTAAAGATTTTTTTTCAGTGGGCATATGGACTAATAGAGCATAATTACCAACACCATTGTCTGTTTTGAGTTAGGCGCTAGCCTATGTTCACTTTTGGTGCTTTTCCACTGCGTGGTATCTACTCGACTCCCCTTGATTCTACTTGCCTTTTTTGGTTTTCCATTACGAAAAAAAGTCCCTTGGACCTGCTACCAGGTCCTCAATCGAGGTTCCAAGCAACCTGAGGCGATACCAAACGGTGACGTGGAAACCTGCAGACTAGTGGTTGGTCGGATCACTGCGTTTTTAGCAAACAAGAGTGCGGAGTGTGTGTCCAGAACAAACGCGACATTTAAAAAAAAAAAAAAAAGAAAATCTAGCCAGACACCAGATTATCTACTCTCTGAACTCTTCTCACTTTTCAACTTTTCAATATTAAAGGCTATTAGGGGCTTTTGCATGTCGTTTCCAATATTGCACACTGTTACTTTTAAAAAAACAAGTCAGAGAAAAGTTTTTATTTAGCTATTCAAGTAGCGCATCAAACCCTCCCGTACATCCCGGTCTTCTTCCTCTGCACCCCGTGACGGTGTCACCACCGGCTCTGCCGTCCCACATGCATCCCAGTCATTGTCATAAGCTTCTCCATGATTCTCATAAAGATTATACAAAGCACAGCAGGTCAGAACCAGAGATTTAACCAGTTGTACATCGAACGCCCACCCGACGGTCTGCGGCGGCAATTTTGCAAAGCGTGAATGCTCTGAAACACAAACAGTACACAGCATACGTATTCTGGTGTGTAATCATGGTTGCTAAAGTTCATGTACTCTATTAAATACTTTATTAAATACTGACTGTGACCCTTGACACATGCAAATGTTAGCTAACGTTACCAGGAAACTTAACTTACCCTTTTGTGTTGGCGAACAATAGTCATGTCGACGTCTGAACTCCGTAGGAATTCCCGAACTCCTGTTTTTTTTTCAGTGGTGATTTTTGTTGCTTGCTTCAGCTGCTTTTGAAACAAAAAAATTCTTCTGGCTGTGGCAAGTGGCCAACGTGCTGTTGTGAGTCGCGTTGAAAATTACATCATCCCGCGTAGCTATGGTGACCAGCCACCCTGAGGTGTCACTCAATCTGCAATGGAAAACGGATGCAGAGTGCGTCGAGTAGAGACGAGACGATTTGAGCTGTTACCAGCAGTGGAAAAACGCCATTTAAGAATGCAACTTGTCATGAATCATGTATTCTGAGCTGCGCCTATTAACTCTGGTTCTCCAGAGAATGTTACTTTGCATCTGTTTTCACACACTTTATTTGTGACCAACAATGCTGTTGGGCAGTTCCGAAGTGAATCCCCAACATGGCGACTTATGCAGTCTCTGTGAAATCACCACAAATTTGGGAACTAAATGTGGTAATTGATATGAACGACAATACGAATGGCCGCTGTTCTAACTCTGGTGCCTTGGTCCGTTTCCCAACAGTTCAGTAAACTGCTGTTAGCGTCCTTAGCATCGGAGTTAAGTGGTGACTGGGCTGGCTGGGGGCTGACTGGATGTGTCCCTGGGCTGGGGCTGTTGTCAGCTCTCATCCCAACTGAAGCCTTGCTGCGCCGGGAGAGTGACACAACAATAGCACTAAAAATAACTGAGCATGTTGAACGATGTCATAATCCTATGTTACCCAGCAAGAATTGGCTCTATGTTGTAGACAAAGCATTAGCTACTTGTTAACCAACACCTTTACAGTAGGCACAAAGCACTTCTCCTCTTTGGTCCCACTACAGGTTGGAAGCGGATTTGTCCATTACATTACCATTATTCATATGTCTCATTTGAACGAGTTAATGAACCACTGAAACGATTTTGGAAACATTATTTTAAGGTACAAAAAAATCTTTGGTGTTGGATCAATTGAAATCAATCAATATCAATAAATACGGTATCTGGGGTTATATTACTGTGTTGCAAAGTGGCGTGTAATCAATGACAAAACGATGCCATGTGGCGGAAAAGAGTTGAATTATGTTTACTGAGTATAACTCTCCTAATAATCAAGGTTTGTATAGAATCGTGGCTCAAACAAAATCATGGGTTTGGTGTATTGTTACCCTAATTTTTGACTCTATTTCTGTTCTCTGCAGGAAGACCCGCCACGTCAACATCCTGCTGTTCATGGGCTATATGACTAAGCCTAACTTTGCCATCATCACACAGTGGTGTGAAGGCAGCAGCCTGTACCGCCATCTGCATGTCACAGAATCCAAGTTTGACACTATGCGTCGCATTGATGTGGCCAGACAAACAGCACAGGGCATGGAGTAAGACTTAACTGCTAGATTCCATTTTATTATCACCCCTTACTCACTGCTGACACCCATTTTAAACGTGAAGTGTTGATTTGATCCAGTGTTTTGTTCTTTGTAAACGCTTTTATTTTGCCTCAATCTGTGTAAATGTTTAACTTGTTTCAGCTATGAAGGGAAAAGTGTGATTTGATAGTATAAGTGCAGGAGGCAGTAATGGTAAGGGTAAAGACTGTAGGAGAGTCTCAGAGAAAGCTAATGGCTTGACACATAATATTGTGCAGGAGTCCAGCCTTGTCTAAATTTGGGGCTCTTCATTTCTTTAAATCAGTGATTTTGAATTTTTTTTTTTCTTTCAGTTATCTTCACGCGAAGAACATAATTCATCGAGATCTGAAATCAAACAGTATCCTCTTATTGTCCAATGTTATCTTTTAACAATGTATCTATGTAGGATTTTGTGCATTTATCACTGTAGACACAACCACAATGGCAAATTTACATGTTCTGTAGCCAGCGAAGCTTTATGCTTTGAAATGAAGCAATGATTTGAATGCAGCTCTAAGAATGTTGGAGGTTGGTAGCATCCGTTTGGGTGAACAGTATAAAACTTGTTGCATTGCAGCAGGACCGTGACATACAGAACAGGCAACCATGACCTTTTGAATGTGAAATCTGTAAAATCTGTTGAGGTTTTGTTGATCAAATTGATGCTGACTGCCATTTGGGAAGTAAAAATCCCTTCCATTGTGTTCTTTGGGTAGTTTACACATTTCACTTTTTATAATTTCCTGCTTGTTAGAAGTTTTTGTGGTAAATAATAACATGAACGTGTACGCCAGGCATTTGTAACATTTCCTGAGCACTGCTACTAGATATTTTTCTCCATGAGGGCTGGACTGTTAAGATTGGTGACTTTGGCTTGGCCACAGTGAAGTCTCGGTGGAGCGGCTCTCAACAAGTAGAACAGCCCAGTGGATCCATTCTGTGGATGGTAAGCCTCTCTTTTACTGTATATGATTACTTTGATTTCACAAAGAGACAGCCAATAAATAGACTGTAGTAATTACAAAACTATGGACTATAGAGGTAAACGTAGGTTATAGTGACCAAAATTATCACAGTTTTTGGTATTATTGCGGTATTTGTAAAAGTGTGTTCAATGACTTTAGTAACAACTTTTTTTAATGCACGTTCTTTAGACAGAATATCTATCTTCAATCTACTGTCCTTCGGCATTCTCATAATAACCAAAATATGCCCATGCTTCAGACTTAGTCTTCTTAGAGGGCTAATAAATGTCCTTAGTGCTGTCTTCTCCTCCCGCCATGATTCAAACCTAAAGAAACGCATGTTGGAGGCAATACTTTGCGCCTGCACGACAACTTCAGGAGACACAGATTAAGATGGGAAGGATTAAACATATGGTTTCCACACCGTGGTAATCCACCAATAATAATAATTTAATGAAAATACATCCAATCATTTAGAGTGCAAAACAGTGAACTCAACTTTAATATTAACAGAAAGCTTATGCCAGACTAGCCAGACTCTCTCAATATTATCCATCTGTTTACCTGTTTTAAGCTCTCTTATAACATAGTATAGCTTCCTTCATCAGCCAGCCATACTTGGCCACCTAAATTGTGTTAATTATTTAACTAATTTTATTTGGATAGAGCAACTTTAGTATCAGTAAGGCTGCTCTTTGTCCTACGAATATTCAGTCAAACTTTTACATGAAATTATGTTTTACAGGTGTTAGATGCGGCATACAATTTCATTGGTTCAGTTAAATTTTCCCATTAACCGGGACTGAATATAACGATAGCCGGTTTTCATCACAAGAACCTGTTTGTTTTGGGCTGTTTCCTTTCTTTTAAGTCCTTACACAATGTACCACACATTATGTCATGCTGTGCTGGCATAATAACAAACAAAAAAACATTACAGTAACTCAATAATAATACTATATAATGTAAAGCCAGTTTAGTGCTCAGTGTGTCTTTTTCCTATTTTTTACTGAGGCTCCTGAGGTGATCCGAATGCAGGACAGCAACCCATATACGTTCCAGTCTGACGTGTACGGCTACGGAGTAGTGCTGTATGAGCTGATGTCAGGGACCCTGCCTTACTCCATTATCAACAACAGAGACCAGGTAACAGGACACTACTCCTCTTTGAGTTTACACAACACTGACAGTCTAAAGCACAGAATCTGGATAGTCTTATAGAAAGTGTTGCCAGACATAATGAAGTGCTTGCACTTTTACCTTCTCTGGTGTTTATACCAGTTGAGAACACAATTTACAATCATGCGGTACAGCTGTCTATCAAATCCCATTATCATCTAATAGCCAAATATATACACTACTGAGTTAGGGTGGCAGTTGTATTTGGGTTACATGCTTGGTGGTGACTGACGGCACCAGATACTAAATGTCTATCGCCATGAGTTGCTGAGAAATTTGTCTTAGGCACAGTGCTACAGTCTGTTGCTTTACTTAAAAACGTTGATTAAACAACAGAAAACATCTTAAAACATAAGAGACATTTGACATTGACAACACAGCAGCTTAAAAGAACATGCTTGTGTTTTTATTGCACATCGCTTTATTGCATTAGGATTTAGTGGAGTTCAGCAGCTTGGTGGAAGCTGAAACAAAAGACAGCTTCAAACATTGATTTGCACTTTGGCACACAGAGACTTCTTCCTGATGACAGAGCTTTTTAGTCAGAAAATAGGGGATGTTGAGTGATATGGTTGCTTGTTTCATGACTGTCTTCTCGTACAGGCTCAATCCATGCTGTTATTTGGTATCTAATGGCTCTGCTGCAGTTTATTGCACAGGTTACGAATGTGTGTGGGTGGCTCCAGCAAAGGTTGTCTGCAGAGACACCTAAGTATTTGTACGGGGACACCCGAATGATTGATTGTTTTGGTTTTTGATGAACACTTGCTCATGGTCAGTCTGCTTCCTCAGGCCAAAGACAATCTCCTGTGTTGACATTTAGAATGAGATGCTTGGTGTCACACCCCTTATTCACTGTGTCTAATCTTATTGTGGTACACTGACGGGTGTATGTCCTTTTGGAGAAATCTCAAAATCTCAGTATTATCAGGGAATTTTTGAATATAATTATTGGGGTGTACTTACCTGTAGTAATGGGGTGAAATTAATAACCTTGTGGGACCCATATTGCTGTTTGGTCTCCAACAGCATTCCATTGATTATCACTTGCTGTCTCTTATTTGTTAAGAGAATTAAAGTCTCCCTCTAAATCAAGGAATCTCTGGTACAAAGTATGCTTGGCCGGTGGACTTTTTCATCTACCCTCCAACTTTGCCGGCAAGTCAAATAGTACACGGACACATTTCAGACCATGATCAGGATAGTGTTACACTAATATCCTTCATCTTCTGTAAAAGAAAGCAGGGTTTCACAATATTAACTGTTAAACTAAAATCAATAAATACAATTTCAGCACAGGCTTTTGTGTAATGGTGCTTATAGATAAAGTATGAAATGCTGAGGATGGCGTCTTCATTTCTGTGCTCATGCTTATAGATAAATTGATAGGTATCTAACATTGGCTCCACCTCTTTTTTGAGCAGGGCCACTACAAATGTCTCGGAGCATTTAATGATAATCAAGGTCAAAGCTACAGTGCGAAAATCATTAATCACTGTGAAACAGGGCTTTTTAGGCACTTGTGTTATGATTGATTTCTTCCAAAAATTTAAGTTTTCTTTTGAGCAAAGAAGTTGGCAGTCTGCCTGGGCCTGTGGACTTATTAGTGCACACTGCATACCCTACTGAGAAGATGCTGATTACTAGGTGGATCCACTTTCAGCCAGCAGGTGGTATCAGTGTCTAGCAGAGACTGCCACACATGTCCCATTTTTTAAGTCAAACTTTCATTAAGTCATTCAGCTAATTTTATTTTGGTTGTTCATCCAAGGTGATAAGTTGTTTATTTCAGGTTTAATAATGATTTCACCATGTCCCAGTATATTAGGGTTTGAAAGCTCCATTCCTTCATATACCTGTGTTGTAGGAGTCAACCCTGCTGTTTTTTCTGGGCCGATACCAATTATTAGTAGTTAATGAAACCAGTAACCGGTATCTTAAACCAATAAGCGTTTACAGGAAAAATTAAAGTCTTTTAGTCAAAATTAAAATTTTTGAATGTTACAAACACAAAACTGTAGAAATGCTTTAGCAATTACTTAATAAAACTTTCAACAAAACACACAGTTAACAAATACATAAATAAAACACAAAAATGGATAAATAAAATATATAGTCCTACTTATCTGGCAACAGGCCTAATGAACCAGCAAAGGAATTCATGGACATTTGCTGAGGGGTTCAAATTAGCTGTGAGACTCTACTTGATTGTTGGCAAATGTTGCACATAACATGTGAAAACATCGTCTGATGCTGATGATGTTCCATCAGCAGGGTGGAAGCTCAAATAAGTCCCTATTGCACTGGAACCAATGTTGATTAAACATTTAACTATCGCTCCATAATCAAACTCCTTTAATGCTATTGGCCTAGTAATCACAGAAAGCTAATGTTTTCACCGCACCAAAATGTGTTTATTTGGACATATTAAGTGATATAACTGCTGTGCTATGTCATCCTTCTCAGCCAAGAATGGAAAAATGTTGAGTTACAGGCGAGCAGTGTGATGTGTGTAGATGTCTGAATGTTTTACTGTAGCCAGGCGATTTGATAAAGGTGTACAGCCGGACAACATGCCACAGCTCTAGTGAGACGCTGCAGAGCATGCATTCATGCACAGTGTCAGTTATCAGTCGGGCAAAAACGCAGTTCTTTCCATTTATTTTAAACGCCTGCTGCAAAAAGCTGCCAAAGTTTCCTGTAACAACACAGCACAGTCCCTCTGTCTCTTTTCTTTCTCTGTGAAATTAGTGCGGTCAAAAATGTTGAGATCTTTAAACGACCTGACAAAAATCCATAATTTTGAAATAAAAAGTCTAGTCATGCTGGTTAAAGAACACAACAAGACGTCACACAAGCGGGCCATTTAAGTGACACTACCGACTCAGCTCAACACTGCAGCAAATTACCCCGCCCACTCATGGGGGGTAAACTTTAAATATTTGCCGTTGATAAACCGAAGCTTCAAGCACAAAATAGGGTCTGGTATAGTTGTAGACGTTATTCACCCTACATGAACAACACTCTCAGATTGCAGCAACAATTTCTTCTTTGTTTTTTTTCAGATAATCTTTATGGTTGGACGTGGTTACTTGTCTCCAGACCTCAGTAAGCTGTCTAGTACCTCGCCCAAGTCAATGAAAAGGCTTATCATTGACTGCCTGAAGTTCAAACGCGATGAGAGGCCCCTGTTTCCACAGGTGAGTAGTGTATAGGTTACCCATGTACTAAAAGGTATTCCATAGAATAGCACAAACCCAACTCGGCTCAAAAAACTGTATTATTATCTATTATAAACTGAAGAAGCAGTGATATACTGCCTTGTTTCAAGGGGTGTTAGGGGTGGCACTGGAGGCCACCAAAGTCAGAAATGTTACACAGTGGCTTTAATCCTATGGATTTGTGGTGTGAGAAAGCCTTTTGGCGTTGTCCGTGCAAGTGTTAAAACGGCCACTACCTGGAGTTTCATCTGGCATATCTTAGATGCAAGGATGAGTGCTCCATACAATCTTAATTCAAAAAAAGTCCTCTTTGTCCATCAAGTTGTTATTTCAAACAATACTGATAATTGCATTTACATTTGGTTTTCCTTCTTCAGATCCTGGTAGCCATTGAGCAGGTTCAAGATCTGCTGCCAAAAATTGAGCGAAGTCGCTCCGAGCCATCGCTCCATCGGGCCGTGCATGCGGAGGACCTGAACCCCCTTTTGTTCCACACCACCAGGCTGATGCCCCTCTAAGCCCCCAACAGCATGGGACAGAGAGGTCGTCACACTGTCCAAAACCAGACCACAAGCCCCAACTCACTCCCTGCCCCCCAGAGCCCTGGAGCTGCCGCACTCAACGCAAACTCAGTAACTGCAGAAATATTAGCAACACACTGTTAAGACTGATAGTGAATGTTCTTTTCCTTTGTACACTTGACAAAGATCTGCCCAAGTGAAATAACTGTCCACTGTATCTAATAGGATGTTAAAATGCCTCTATTCAGTCTATTTGAGAAAAATCATCAAACAGTTTGCATTACATACTCTGACCTACTAAGAGGCATTTAAATTGTTTTGAGGAAATGGTAAAAGAAGACATGTATTGCACATACCCTGCAAAATTGCGTTACCCATTTTCAGTAGTAAAAAAGTCTTACTCAGACCTTTTAAGAAGCACTGTGATCATAGTCAAAATATTTAAATCGGTTCAACAGCCATATTACTGGATCTGCTGGTTCAGGTCACCTGATCAGCTTACATATTTCAAATGCTCAGTTTTCATGTGTCCCTTTTAGTTAGCCTTTTATTCACATGCGATGGGAGATCTGACATGTGATGCTAGTGATTTGAAAGCAAACACAGTGCCTGTTTGGGAGTCCTTTTTAAAAGATAAGTAATTTTGTTTTAGTGCGACCCTCCCACATTCTGCTGCTTTTGCAAATATTTCAGTGCTAGAATTTTTGTTGTATTTAACCAAAATAACAAATTAACAAGAGGAGGCAGAGGAAGAGAGAACTCAACCTTTTGGAAGCCTAGAATAGATGGGCAACCTCAAACACTAAACTATGCACAAAGGTCTAGTTAAAAATAAAAAAAGAATAGTTAATTTGGTGAAAGGGTCTCTGCACATGCTGTATAGCAGCGACAGGCTAGTTGCAAATCAAAATTACATTTCCTTAACACCTCAGAATAACTATCTAATAAGAATCTAATTTGGATGGACATACTCAAAGTTTAAGCTCTTTTTAAACCCGAGTTTCCATTGATGTTGCAACGAACTCAAAAAAAGAGCATTTGACATGTGAAAGTTGAACAGTTAACTCAGCAAGGCAACAACAGGCCAAGTTCATCTGGTTTCACACTACTTTGAAGAACATTAGTTAGTTAATTAATCAGCTAAAAGTTACTTGTAAGATTATTTACCTTACCCCACTGGGTTTTCTTTCAGCTTGTATATAAGTTCCGTCTGAATACAGGATTAAATTGTTAGGACCAACATTTTTGCAGTGTACGTTACAAAAAAGGGCATGTCTGATGATTTAATTTGTCATTCTGATATTTAACATTTCTAAGATTCCAAAATACAAGGTTTAACAATTTGCCCAAGCATTTTATTTTTTCCAGTTCAGGAACTTTACATTAATAACCGATTCTGTTGCAGATAGAAATAATTGTATTAGGATAGATAAGGTTAAGGGCTCTCAGTAGTCAGAAAGCATAGTATTGATCAATTCTATGGCAACTACTTTTACTGCAACATTGAAATCATGTGTAAAATCAGCTCACTTTAATGGTCTGCCCCTAATACACGCTGACTTAAACACGTTAACACTCGAGTTTTACCAGAATGTCATCATGCTCCAGATTGTAGATGACGGGCTTTTACGTGGTTTTCTTTTTTTAAATGATAATTTTTAGCCTACAGAGCGGTTGACAGACCATAGTGCATTCTAAGTGGTTAGTTGGATGGCTGCTACATATAATGTATTTTCTGTTTCTGCTTTTTTCTGCACCTCAGAGACGAGACATACTGGGACTGAAATGCACCCCCATGGCACATCGCTTTAACAAGTCTTCTGCACAGTCTAGTCTTAAAAGTTTATTCTTAATGCTCTCAAACACTGCACCATGGATTAGCCGCAGGTTGCTATTTCACACTTATTACACTTAAACTGGTACTGTAGCTGTTGAGGTTGCATTGACACCGTGAGTAACTTTGTTAAATGAGTTCTTCCAATTTGGACGCATTGTGGGAGGTGTGAGAAGTGAAATTAAAGTTATGCTAATACTTTAAAACAATTCAGTATGCTTAAAATGCATTAGGAGCTTAGCGCCACCTAAGAAGATTTTGATTGGTCTATGAAAATACAAACCACCCTGAGCACTTACTCCCCAACAAGCGAATGTTAACAGATGCAGCCAGACCATACTCCAGCGGTGACACAGCTCTGTTGAGATGGGTTTGGCAACGCAAAACTAGACCGCCCGCGAGTTTCAGATGCTCTAGATGATTAAGCAAGCATTTGGGAGTGAGGCCTTCAAAATCTGAATGAGAGTTTAGATCATAGATGTGCAGACAAAGGAGTGGAAGCGCAGCTGGATCGATCTTGTATTCGACAAGTGCTCCTTGATAATTCTGGGTGCATTGTGTTTATATCATCGTGTTGAGGGCTCATTGCATGAGTATAAACTGATCTCAGTTCCAAAATATTAAAAAAAGCATCTCTCCTTCAAAAATGTATTTTAAAATAAAGGAAACTTGCATTTTTACAAAAAGTTTTTTTTTACAAATTGAGATCAGTTTCTACTCATGCAATGAGCCATTGACAGGACGATATAAACACAGCAAATCATGAATTTGGGCTTGTCAATCATCCCATATTCATGTATGTACTGCCAGTTGAGTGCCATTAATGAATTTCTGTTTCACCCTAACTCCAAAGAGTAGTGCAAGCATACGCTAATCGTTGGATTCTAGATTTTAAGCCTTGTCTTTGTCTTTCAGTTATTGATGACTAGTTGCCATTGAAAACTTCAAAATAGTATTTTTTTTTTTTTTTTGCAGGCAGCGCTAAGTTAGATTTTTAAATGAGGGCATGGAAATCTGTTTATAGCCAGGATATCACAATAATTAGGTGTGGCAAATGGCTTCTGTGAGATTCATAAAATCAAATGCTTGCATGTTTTTGGACGCTTCTATAACTTAAGTAATTCATTTGTAGAGGCTGTTTGCAAACCTGTTTGCAAACCAGCCTTCTGTGCTTTGGGTTAGAAAGTTGTCAGTAATGTTTACATGCACATAATAGTCTGGTTTTTGCCCTTGTTTTCAAAAAATTTCCATGTAGCCGTGCAAAATTTACAAAGTTTACCAGCGGTGGCAGTAGTGCTGGGCGGTATGACCAAACATTTGTATCACGGTATTTTTTAAGATTCTGGCAGTTTCACGGTATATCACAGTATTTTCTCTCTTTTGCTTGACTGGGTCTTTGTATAGGGTTATTTAGCTGTCAGTATTCAGTACTGTCAGAATATAAAAAGAAACCTTTCAATATCATCATGTTTACTAAAAGTTTCGACAATTTTTTATTTGTACAAATTACAAAGTAGTAAAATAAACTTAAATTAAATAAATAAATACACATAACAACTTTGACATGCTTCCTTTTCAAAACAAAATAGTTGTAAATTTGCTGTTTAAACACTACCTTGACCACATGTAATGTTAGGTTGTTGTATAAAAGTGGGTGTAGCTCCGCTGTCGGCTTGCTTCAGTGTTTGACTAACGTTAGTGGTTTGGCGGAAGTATTTGGGCAAGGTAAGACATCTTAAATCCAGTTTTTAATCATTGCTCTGAACCAGTCTTTCTTGATGATCTGTAGTGGGACTGTAGGTTGATTGTTATTGTGTAGCTCCGCTGCATGCAGGCTTGAAGAGACAAGTCTTAACATCAGCACGGCTGACTAACGTTAGCGACGAGTACAGATAGCACAATTGTTTTGTTTTTTTTTTAACCTAAAAACCTCTTCGTAACGGACATGGCTCCTCTTTTTGCCACAAGTAACTTTCAATGTCTATCCTATCCATCTTCACCAGAGCCTCCAGTCGCACCATGCATTTTACATTGAAAAGGGTCTGTCTGAAACAGTGTTGCATGGTGTAGCGTTCCGAATCATATGCACCGATGTGGGGGTATACTTTAAAAATTCATATCATGACGAAAATATACATCGGCATTCGGTGTGAACCGGTATACCGCCCAGCACTAGGTGGCAGACAGTGCGAACACAGCGTCCCTCCTTCATTCCTTCAACCAGCTTCTTGGAAAGGTCGATGTAGCGACGCGTGCGCATATCCAAAAACCTGTTGACATTTGAGTCTTTGATAATGTTTAAAGGTAGCTGTGTTTCTTTTTATTGGGTCTGCAGCCTTGCAAACTATTGGCTGGTTGGTTTGTGGACAGATCCTATAGCAACGCACAAAGCTGACCATAAGCCGTAAATAGGCAAGACGCTGTAAACTGGGGTACAAACCCTGATTGAGATGCATATTCTGAATACGCTGTATATATGTCCAAAGAATGTTTCTAAAACCCAAATAATACCGGAATATCCAACATGTCATAATTGGAAAATGCTGTATTTGGAAAAAGGCCTTATTCTCAATATCCAATTGGAGTATGCTGGTTATATGACCTGTATCAAATTTTGGAATATTATATTTGGAATATAATAACTAATTTTTTTTGTTGTCCTTTGGCTAACATGGTAAATTGACTCATTGACACACTTTGGTTCCTTGCTTAGGTTTATTTTGTTCAGGATTGTGTTTAAGGCACCGTTCAAAGCTCAGGTGTATACTGCTTCAGGGTGCAATAATGAATGACGTTTTCACAGCCTTCTAATTGGGCCCATGTGGATTTCCTGTTGCAGTGTATGTGAATGACATCAACTGAAGGGAAGTTAACAGGGGGCCAGGCTGTTGCCTAGCAATGGAATTCCATTAAAAAGGGATGTAGTCTTCAATGAAACGTACTGTATGGGTATGAACAATTCAAAGTTGTACATTTAAATGACATACACAGAACCTTTTTCTTCCTCTTAAATGACAGTTGACGGTTAAGTGCATCCATACTATGAGCAGGATAGTGCTTTTAGGTTGAATACAGGTTCCTGTCACAGATTCATATCTGGTAGCCAGTCAGTACGGTCCCTCTTTTTCATCAAAACATCTTCTTGTCCTGACTTGTTGGGTAAAAACTGCTAAGGAGTGAAGGAAGAGCTATCTACTTTCAGCATTTTTGACTTGAGCCCGTTATAGCCCGTACACATTTTATTCTTGATTTTGTTTATTTAATAATCTATTGTATTAGTCAAAGTTTTCTTTATGAATGTTGGTCACATGTTCTATTCCTTGTAGCAGTGGTTGTTACTTCTCTTTGGAGTTGATCAATACAAAGTGTACTGCTCTCTGGTGTAATTGGTAATCTTGGCAGTATTGGCTTTATGATACTACTGAGTCATATGGGTTTTAGGGTCACGCTGGAGTGTAAATGGACTTGCAGCAGCTGTGAAGGTGATGTTTTGGGTGGTGATTAGTGTTCTTTGAACTGGTCTTGCTTCTCTGTGTATTGTATGTGCAGGTCGTTAATGAACTGACAGCAGATCAGACATTTAATCTTATGAAAGAAAGGGCTGGGTACCTTTTACTCTTCTTACTCATTCCAGTTGTATCAGTCGATTGTGGTCGGGGGGGCGGGGCTTGTAAACCAGGGTTTGGAAAGACTTTGTCTTTCTCTTATTTATTGATGTCTTTGCAGATATTCTCGTCTGTGGCCGCGGCTCTTTGAGGTGGATTCTATGTTTACAGAGAGACATCATTCTTTGCAACACGTCATCGCCGGCGCTCTCTCTAACAAGAATGTTATTTTGGCACGGTACGGTCTCCTCCAATTGACTTTTATTCTGATACGTTCTCCCGCAGGGGCATTTGTAGCTGTTCGTCTTAAACATCTGTAGCACAAAATAGGTATCAAATTATCTAGCAATAATTTGTTCGTAGAGTTTCACTACGATAGCATTTGTTAATGGCAACCCTTCAAAATACTGTAAAAGAAACTTGACATATGGTTGGCCACATGTTAAACTTGATTCTGTCCTATGATATTTAAGTTTTGCTCATAAGTAACTGAATGGCCTTACGGCTGCTAAATGAAAGAAACCCACCTTTTCTTACTTTTTACAACCTTTCCGCTAAAGCAAAGACAGAATGTAATTTCCTTAATGCAATGTTGGACCAGGTTTCCTGTGAATCAATTTAAGTGCATCACCCCTCAGAAACCCTTGCTATAGAGGAAGACTTATTATTTCCCTGTTCAGAAAGGATATTTAATCATTTTGTGTGGTGTCTCCCAAAAAGGACTGTGTCAAACTGGTATCTAAAGCAGGGGGGAACAATTGCCACAGTTACTGGAATTCTGTTAAAATGGACCTGAACAGCTTCATGACACAAGATACTGTGCTGATTCTGGAGACTTGCAGGAGCACCGGAGGGGCGGAGGAGGGGGGGGGGGGGGGGGGGGGGGGGGGGGGGGACCAGATGTAAAACGGCTTTGTTTCAGACAAGAAAAGGATGAGAGAGCTGTATCAGATTTTTTTTCTTTTCATATCTCTAGGTGAATTGCAATACTTGTGTTTATAGTTTCTGAGGTGTCAGGGGTGTTCAGTTTGCAATAAATGGTATATTCTTCTGTGTACAGTTACATTTTTTTAATTACAAAAATTGTACTTGTCTCTATTTTTGTGTGTGATGGTTTCAAAAGAACAATTTATTTTAAAGTGTAAAGGAAATCTTAGTATTTTTTTTTTTTTAGTTTTTTGTGTTAAAATACTGATGCAGGATTTGTTCTTTAAATAAATACATTCAACTGTGTTACCTGCTTGTTTGCAGCTTTTTGTACAAGCTTCTCTGCTTCATTTCTAGTGTTTTTTAGTCAATTGTGTTTTCTCGGCTAAATTTTAAAACTACAAAGATGAATCGGTTAGTTGTCAACTATTGAATTAATCCCCGACTATTTTAACAATAGACTAATCGGTTTGAGTCATTTTTTTAATGAATACAGTCAAAATTATCAGATTCCAGCTTTTTTTAAACACTGTTTTTATTGTTTTTTTTCAGTAATACAATAATACGATTTTTTTATTTTTATTTTTTATTTTTTTTTATTTTACAAACGGGCAAAATGGTTTCCATACACATCAAATTTATTTTTTTAGTATATACGTTTTATCTCTCCATGGCATATTTTCGGTCCAAGCACCAATTGCAGATCTATTTTCTTCCAGTTGAGAGCTATAGTCCTTTTTCCTGTAGAATAGCAACATTAATACATTTTTATGCTTGGGGTTTCAGATTTACACTCATTGGATACAAAGAAAAATCACCTTAGGATTCCAGCTTGTTAAATGTGAATATGTTCTAGTTTCTTCTCTCCTCTGTGACTGTAAACTGAATATCTTTGAGTTGTGGACAAAACAAGATGTTTGAGGACATTATCTTGGGCTTTCTGGGAAACACTGAAAATGATAATTCGGCATTGAAAATAATTGTTGCAACACTTTTAAGTTCCTTTAAAATTAGAAGTCTTAAATTATAAGATTTAGAGAAACACAAGTGTCAGCTGTCGGTTTCTAGAGGAACCAACTGATGGTTGAACGGGGTCTAAAGAGGAAGTGGTTACATGTTTGACTTCACCACAGATCAGTGCTCTGCAAGCTAGCAACAGGAAATGCGGATCATCTGACAACATGTTAGTCTAAAGGGAGGGTATAGTTCTTAATACTGTAAACAATACTTTAGTGGTGTATCATAGGACTTCCCAAAAGTTACCAAGTTTGTGGGGAAACAAAGATACTGTAGATATGTAAAATTGTACATGAACACATTTTTCACATTTATTTCCTTCAAAAGATGTAGAATATATATAAGTTGAGCGAAACCTGACAACAAGTGGCTTTTATGCCACACAGCTCAGACTGAAATAGCATTTTACATTCTGTAGCTTGTTTGTAGAAAGCCACATCTGAAATTTCTGAGACATTTTTGTGTAATTCTCTAGAGAATTAAGTGTTTGTGATTTAGTCTTCACAAAATAATTATTTACTGATCTTAACATTTTTTTCAGAAACATCCTTTTCATTCCATTCTTGCCTTCTTAACACGTGATTTAAAAAAGAAAAGAAAAAAAAGACCTGTACAATAAATCAAATGTAAAATACGTAGATATTTTGACTTCGTATTGTCTACAACTTGTAGCCCAGTCCAGATCTACTGATGTGGCAGAAGAGCGTCATGGCGAAACACATTCCCAAGACCTGTCAACAAAAGAGCAAAAAATGTAACCTGAAAACACAACAGATAATGTTGTTGCATGGTGTTTTTGCCACAGAGCATTTTTTATATCTTCATAGCTCTTAATTTTAAAAACCTCAAAACCAATATTTGTGACAACTGTACAGTCCACATGTAAGTATTTCTCAGGGTCTGTTGATATTTTGATGTCACAAAATAGTTTGACATGATTTTTTAGTTGGAATTTGTTTTAATTGAGCAGATTATACTCTCTCTCTCTATATATATATATATATATATTTATATATATATATATATAAACATACTATAAACATCTGAAAAGGGGTGGAAAACATTAAAACACAAAGGGCAATATAGTTACTATTATTTTTTAGTGCTAAATTCTGAGCGTCAAGATTTGCACTACATAGCCCGCTGAAAAATCATAACGTGTCCATAACGTCACACAATCCCACAGTGCGATGAGTGTTATTTTATATAATGCAAAAACAACAGTTTGGTGACACCACACGTGTCAGTGTTGGTGCAAAAATTCTGTATCCAAAATCTCAATTTACTGCTCACTTAAGAGGAAATTATTGATCCTGTTAAGGGGCTTTCACACAAGAGAGTCTGAACTAAGGTCCGGACCGAGGTTCACGTTTTTGCATTTGATCCGGTATTTTTTGGTTTCACACTGCAGTTATGCAAGCACACGAAATACATCTATATATATATATACATACATATGTGTATATTTTTATATATATATATCATCACGTGATTTTCATGATGTGATATTGTCACTGTATTAAGTTTTAAAAGCAAACAAGTCTAGCCTAGTCGAGTATTCACTCCTTTTAGCTCTGGGTGAGTCTCCTTTAACTCCTTAGGAAAAATGTCTGCGTCTTTAAAGATAATTTTTGGGGAGGGGGCATTTTAGGCCTTTATTTATATAGGACAGATGAAGACGTGAAGGGGGAGAGAGAGGGGGGCGGCCAAAATGTCTAGATCTTTAGCTGCTAAACGCTCCACTAAGTTCACCAGTAAGTTGTTGATTTTGTCTGCAGTTTGGTGCTGGGCAGGTAGGTACACTACCAGGGGGTTCATCATAGCTATCATAGCTAAAAACAGTTGCCTGCTATTGGAAACAACGCTGAAGAGACCGGAATTGGGTGCTAGACAACCAAAAACAGCTAAAAGAGGTTAAGAAAAACATATCTGAATTGCTATTTCAAGATAAGAAAGTTGAGTTGTAGTTGTATTTACAAGTAAGTGGACCAAAAACAGGTAGGCTACTGTATGAGCAACCATGGCTGCACTGGGCTTCCATATTCTACAACCTTCTTTATAAACTGATTACAGTTCGTAACATGTGATGCTCTCGATTTCAGAGATATAACTTGGAACTTAACAGAACCCAAATTGCAACTTGCAGCAGGCCACTCAGGTTCACTTTGCAATGAATTTACAATTACAATTAATGTGCTTAGATATTGTCTGGAGAAGTAAACAAAGACAGCTTTCCAGTTTGGTATAAAATATTTCAATATGGCAAATATAACCACCATCAGTTTACCTCGATGATGCAGAGGACAATGACAGATATCCCAGTGGTTAGGAAGTTCTCCTCAAACAAGTTCTTCAACATTAACAAACAACCCTGCAAACAAAGAGCACAAAGTTGAAACGAACTGGAAACCAACAGTCACTGGCAATAATGAGGCGTCTGTCGGGCATTTCAAAAACCTCCGCCCTCTACAGTATGTCAAAATCCGAATCCGAATTCAGTAATATGTTAATGATCGCCAAAGGCAAATTCTGTGTTACAGTTGCACACATTGTACAAAGGGCAAAGGGAATATAGATAAAGATAGTGGTATATTGAGAAGTATATAAATATCAGAGTAAAAATATAAAAATAAAAGAAATATAAGGAGTGTGGATATGTACATATTTACATAGTTAAAGGAATTGTTATGATACAGTATTTACATAATTAAAGAATTGTTATGGTGAACAGTAATAATGAATAAATAGTAGCAGCAGAATATTGTAATTTAAGCAGGTGTTATTGCACAAAACAGATAATAGTGTCCAGTTTAAAACTAACTAACTAAGTGTTTGTGTGTCAGACACTTAGAGGGAGGAGTTATAATGATGGCCACAGGCAGGAATGACTTCCTGTGGCGCTGTGTGGTGCATTTTGGGAGAATGAACAAGCCCTAATGCAAGCTGTTCACACTGTCTACCTGTTTTCTGTATTCAGGTTTTGAGCTGCCCCAACCACTTGTGTAGCAAGAGCGAGGAATGTTGGGTAGCCAGTCTGTCACATTTTCGACTCCACAGCAATCAAGCTGAAACAGTTCATTCAGAGATACAAAGTCTTTTAACAGCAGATTGAGGTGATGTAGCTCTCAGTATGTAAGTATTCAGTCATCTGTATCGCCCCGTTATGGGAGCTGTGAGCATGTCTCAGCTCTGTCACACTTACTGTCTCCTGAACCAAATCCCACTCACTCGTTGAGTTTGACCCTCTTGCCTTTTCCAAACCCTTGGTGAGATCCTCTTTCACCAATCTACCAATCTAAATGTTGAGGTGAGATGTACAGATTATACATAGAGTATACGCGTTTCCTTTATTAGCACAACATGGTGTGAGTAGCCTACAGATAAATGGGACCCTACCTCTCCCTCATACATGAGTAGCAGACAGGCCACAGTCAGCTCCACCAGCATCAGGATGAACAGCAGCAGGAAGAACTGTCAACAGAACATTTCACACAGTCTTATTGTATTTTTACACTTTGAAACACAGTAAAATATCAGTGTTTCCCCCAGTGTATTGCAAGCCCCCCACCAGGCCTAAACCACTGACAATTGTTTTTTTTAAATGTGTTTTAAAGAGTAGGGCTTGGTTGGAAACTTAGACGTAATCATATTTTCAAATCTCCAGCAGGTGTTTGGCACTGACTTTTGTTAGGCCCTAAGCGTTTTTAAATTCTCAATTTTGCAATTCTGTTCATGAAATGGTTATTATAAAAACTATTGAGTTCTACATCAATGGCGCCATCAGTACCACATCATATTTACAAGAATAGAGAAACAAGACTGCTTGAATTAATGTAGGTCCAAGGGTAGTCAGATTTACTAAGAAGAAAAAACAAAGGTGAAACAGCCAAATTATTACCCAAACAGTAAACATCCATCGCAGCTTGCAGATCAACAGTTCCTTGAGCTAATTATGCTAACACAAGCATGTTAACAAAGTCACATGATAATGTTAACATGCTAGTGTTTATCGGGTATTATCAGGTATTAACATTTTCACCCTCTTAGTTTAGCATGGTATTGTGCTGATTAGCACTAAAAACAAAGTACAGCTTAGGCTGGTAGGGATGGCATTATAGTGTTGAAGTAATTTTGTAAAATAATTAATTTGACCTGCTGGTGACAGTAGATGAAAGGTTAAACAATCACAAAGGTTATTAGGGTTCATAATCTGGGGAACATGAATGTCTGAACCTAATTTCTAACGATGAGGGTCAGAAATACAGTACATGCAATAGTTGTGGAGACATTTCCACATAACATAACATATAATACATGTTGAAGTGTGTTTCAAATTAACTATAAATTCACTTTGTGGTTTTAATGCAAGGCTTAGAAGACGGTTTTAATGCAAGGAACTAGCAGTGTGTGTTTTAGTGTGTGTCATACCGTCAGAAGGAGACAGCGGTTCTCCTTCAGAGCACCCAAGAAGCCCAGGAAGGACACACAGGTGATGACAATGCCGCACACTAGCAGCATGTTGGCAAAGTTGAAGCTGGCCAAGGTCGGGGTGAGTGCGGCCAATTTAAAGTTCACCATCATGTACACACCGAAGCCCAGCACCGCCACACCACATATCTGACAGAGAAACACATACTGCCATCAGGCTCATCCTACGCACTCCTACACCTTAAAGGACCCCTATTGTAAAATGAAGGTAAAGGCAGAGGTGCATTATAAATACTGTGAAAGTAACACTAAATCTACAGAGAAAAGCACACAGCCCATATTGTGAAACGGCCTTTAAATGAGCCACCAGGACTTACGTACATTGTGATGTCACACCTATGTATGTTTATATAAGTAGAAATGTTGCTACAGTGCTGTTACAGTCATTCCCTGGCTGTAATGGACATTGCAGATCCGGAAGACCCGGAAACACTGACCAATCACAGCAGACTGGGTCTTAAAGAGACCATTTCTCTTGCAGAGGTTAATTACCTGATTTCATCATCACAGAAACATTCATACAGCAGTTTCTTCACTGAGCGGCACTACTGGAGCAACTACTACAGCGGAGTAATGCACCACACTCACTCAAGTACTTCTATGTCACTACATTTTAGAGGGGAAAATATGGTTTTCCATTATGGTTACTCCATTGTAGCTTTGGACAGCTTTAAATTACATACAACCAACGTCATATTACAGTATGTACACAACCTATGACCTTATAAATGCAATGCATTGCTCCAATTCAACTCACTTTACCAGAATACTTCCTCTACCTCCAGTAAGTTCAGTCACGTTGGAATTGTAGGTGGAAGACGTCAAGTCTTGATGTTTATATAATTCATCCAGACTATTCATTTATTATTGTCTTTCTTGCTTGCACACTAGTTTTCACACATTCTTAACACTAGCATGTGGTGTTTAGATGTTACAGCTGAATGGATATTTATCAAATCATAATGTCTACGTTAACAGCTGTGCTACAATTGTTCTCCTTACCCCCTGACAACTGTAGAGGTGGCCTTTGGTTGATAAAAAACAGATAATGACAACATGTACCATAACTGCCTCTGAATGGGATGCTGGATGATTGAGACATACATACAAAAATGAGTAAGTTGGCAAAACACATGGTGTACTTCAAACACTTGAGGCAGCCTTGAGCCATCTTGGGACACTTCTGATCCGACCTGCAACAGGAAAGAAACCCCAAAACTATTACATTTCATATAATATGGACAGGGGAAGCCAAAGTGAATCTACACTCAAAAGCAGTTAGTCTAGAAAAACAGTACGTGGAAAATGTAAGAGAAATATGACAGTAAAATATAATAGCATACAGTAGGTAAATAATAATAACGATATAATAATAAAGGCAAAAAACCAATATTAGAAGCTAGAAAAGAACACACAAACACACACACACACACACACACACACACACACACACACACACACACACAACACACACACACACACGTATATATTCAAAGAAATGGCAAAGAAAAGAAGATAGAATAAAATATAACAACCAATACAAAATAACAAACAGTGACTATGTGTGTGTGTGTGTGTGTGTGTGTGTGCGTGTGTGTGTGCGTGTGTGTGTGTGTGTGCGTGTGTGCGCGCGGGTGGGCGCGGTAATGTTACGGGGAAGAGGTCCTGACACATCTCACTTCCTGTGTTCCTCTCAGTCTACATGCAGGGTGGTTTGACGTTTATTAAAAATAACATGAATACATTATAGCTGGTGTTGCTGATGACATCACAGGGTTTTGGTCTACAGCGGAAATACCACAAGTTCCTCAAAATATTAAATGAATTCTTGATAATTATCACATTAGTATTATATGAGTTAAATACAATGTTTAAAGATTACACATTTAATAAAACATGCATCACATAGTTATTCATTTTATGACTGATCTTTGCTGTTACAAAAACTAATAAAGACAGATGTCAGAACCAAAAATTAGACATTTTATTTATTTTACGGTGTTTAACTTTCCTTAACTTTTTGTATAATGCTTTGACCTGGCTGACCGACCATTTTGGATTCCTTTAGAGTAATTCTTTTTGTTTCTCAATTTCTTTATTGGGTCTCCTTTTTTGACATGTTGTTTTCTCTTGAGACATGACATCAACACTGGTTTTAACAGAAAAAGAGGAAGGTGAAGGGTGTGAAATAGAAGGGAAAAACAAAGTAGAGAAATAAAGATGAGGCCTTACCTGCTCTGGGAGAATATGCTACTCGTCTTTGTTTTTCAGTGTTAAATGTGAAATTAACTGTTTGCTCACACTTCCCCTTCTTATGGTGCTGTGGGGCGTGCAGCACCGAGTGGGGCGTCACAGCGTTTTCCTCTCACTTCCTCTTTCTCAACATGAGCAGCATGGAAAATGTATGACACAGAGGGCGGCAGAGAACAAACCAAAATAACAGCAGCTACGGTCTGTCACACGCTTCCTATATTTAGACGAGATGTATATTCAGAAATGAAAGCCCTTTCTTAAACAGTCAAACTGTGGTGGTCGAGAGCTGTAATGTTGAAAACATGCTGAATAATTGCACAACATATGAGCTGACAATGAACGTGTCAGAGAAAAAAATCTCAGATAATTTTAAAGCAAAATGTTTTCACAATAGGTTACTAAACTCATAATAATACCATTAATAATACTAATAATACACTTTATTTATAAAGCGCTCTACATGGTACTCAAATACACTTTACAGTAAAACCAGCACATATAGCACAATAAAAACAGATACAGCAATAAAACCAACATTAATATCAAAAAGTAACGTACCAAAACTATGATATACAAGCTTTATCACAGAAGAAACATTTAGCTTAAAACATGATGGCAGACTATGAAGATGCATTCAGAGGAAAATATTGAAATTACTCTGTGTTGTGGTATTATGGCTTTTTATGGTTTAATTTTCAGGACATCTCTCAATTATCCCTCAGCACAAAACCTTATTAGCAATAAGAAAGTATAGCATTTTACAGCAACATTCCCTGGTTTAATTGGCCTTTGAGCTTTCAAATGGGAATTATTTGGAGTTGATGAAGTGATATCCGTCCATTCAGGTGGCAGGAATGGTTTAGGGGCTCCTGCAGGAAGAAATGGAATAATTATTGTTGTTGGCAGCAATTACAGCCCATCATTACAGTCTAGTGCCCTTCAGCAAAAGAAAAAGAAATAAGAAATAACTTTCCTTCTTGTCTGACCGCCCCTCCATCCTTTTCTAACTTGTGTACAGTCCCTAGGATTACCCAGTCTTTAAAAATAAACCTTAAGATGACTAGTAGGCCGACAAACATTTTTGAGTAGACATTAATACATCTGGAGAAACACACAAAACCAACTTACAGTCTTTATGCACGTACCAAAAGAGAGCGATCAGAATCCTCACTATCAATGGATACCTGGAACAGGTGATTCATTATTCTTATAGTCACATATTCTGAAGTTCCTTGATCTGGTTAAATTTAAGACAGCACAAATCATGTTCAAAGCAAGAAATAATTTACTTCTTTTACTTCTATTTCATAAAATGTTTATTGAAAGGCAGGGTGGGTATAATCTGAGAGAACGCAACTTTAAGAAGATCAAAACAAGAACAACTCTAAAAAGTGTGTGCATCATGATCTAGTTAGGTGTCAGAGTTTGGTGGGTGTTTAAAATGAATTTATATTTGTTGTCTTGCCATGTGGTGCTATATTTATGTGTGTATGTATGTATGTATGTATGTATGCATGTATGCATGCATGTACTATGTATGTACTGTATGTATGTATGTGTGTGTGTGTGTGTGTGTATGTGTGTATGTATAGCCATGTGTGTTTGTGGATGTATATGTGTGTATTTATTTATAGGATAAGAGTTATATGATAATAGTAATAATGCAAACATATTTACACAATAAACATCCTTCTATAAACAGACAGTGTACAGACACAGACATACATATAAGGTGCTGATGAATAGAAATGACATATTGCACACTTGGAGGTGACACAGAGTAATAAATAAATAAATATAAAAACGAATATTGTCCAGTGACAGCTCAAATTGCAGAAACAGGTAGCAGTGATACATTGTGATCTTGTATTAAAGAGTCTGACTGCTGCTGGAATGAAGGACCCACAGTAGTGCTCCTTCTTGCACTGAGGGTGCAGCAGTCTGCTGCTGAAGGAGCTGCTCAGGAAACTCACAGGCTCATGTTGGGGGTGAAGGTGTTGTCCATGATTGATGCCAGCCTGGTTAACATCCTCCTCTCCCCCACCTCCTCTATGGTGTCTATAGGGCAGACTAGAACAGAGCTAGCCCTCTTCACCAGTCTGAGAAGCCTGTTTCTGTCCCTCTCTGTGCTCCCAGCTTCGCAGCAGGCTACTGCGTAACAGACTGCAGACTCTACCACAGAGTCATGATATGTTTTTAACAGAGTCCTGCACGCACCAAAGGACCTCAGCGTCCTCAGCAGGTGGAGGCAGCTTCGGCCTATTTACAGGAGGTCTGTGTTTTTGGCCCCGTCCAGTTTGTTGTTAAGGTGAACACCTGGTTATTTGTACGTCTCCACCCTCTCAATCCCTGGATGTTTGCCATTGTAGTACCAGGCATCCTCTGCGTTGATGTGAAAGTGGTTTGATTCACACCGGTCAACAAACTCACAGGTGGCCTTCTGATACCCTCCCAACAATGGCAGTATCATCAGAGAACTTCGGCATGTGACAGATGCTTTCGTTGTATGATTTGCTACAAAGTTAATTAAGACAGCTCAACACAACTCTCTCTGTATTTCTCAGTACAGCTATGTTCAGAAGATTGCGGCATCAGGCAACTGTCCCGCGCAGAAACTTGAGTAAAGAAGAGTCCTCTGTGTCCTCTTTGGCAATTTGCAACTGTGTGGAGGAGGGGTGGGGGTGGTGCGCAATCACTAAAGGCTCATATCATGTGGACGTGCTGACATTCCTCATGGGGGAGACAGAAACTACGCACTATAGCTTTAAATAAATCAAAAAATACATGAGTAAATATGGCTATGAAAAATACCCTGAAGTCAATAAATGAGGCAATAAATATAGTATAATTATATACATTGTACATATAATATAATTATATGACTCAATATAGTTCAATAAAAAAATAAATAGGTTACTTTTATTTTTTTAGGGGATTTTTAATTCAGTCCCTCTCTATTTATTGTTTATTTTCAAATGAATAATATATATGTTCATATGTATTGCCTCACTTATTTATTTCAGGGTTCATTTCATAGGCATATGCATGTGTTCCTGTATTTATTAAATATTGACTAAAAGGGCATTCGATGCACTTCAAATAAAAATCTGCCTATTTGTGAAAACCGAATTGATGATAGGCTGACTGGCATATAGGATTCACTGTACTACATGTATGTTTAACATAAAAAACATGATTTATAAAATCATGCCAACAATCATTGTTTTAATAGCTAAGTATTCAATGCCCTAAAAAAGGTATATAAAAAGGCATTAGGTGGTCCCACATGTAATTGTAAGCCCAGTTTAATATGCAACTTAATTTTATACAGTATATGTGGTAGGGGGGGTCACTGCTCCATCTCTCTTTCAGTTAAGGGGTCCTTGGTTTAAAAAAACATTGAACATCCCTGGCCTAGAGCAATAACAAACAGGTGCAAATTTTCTTTTGTTTCCTATGCAATTATAGAAGTTAACATGCACAACTTTTGTAATCTTAACCATGTTCCCCATGTTTGGTTAATGTATTAGCATACCAACAGCCGCTATTTAGCACTAAATGCTGGTATTTAGTGTCATAAACCAAGAGAATGGGACACATTGCAAAACCTTTGACGTGAAGATGGCGCTGTGAAAGTGAAGGGATCACCAAAGCGATTACAGTTTACCATGCATGTGCATGTGTACCAAATTTCCTTGAAATCCAAGAAAAACTTGTAAAACATACAACTGTCAACCTCACTTGAGGGAGAGACATGAGACTTTCAAAGTCGGTAAGATTCATCCTCTGGAAAACATCAATATATATTCAAAAGTTGAGTGGCAATTCCTCTCAAAGTTGTTGGGATATTTCAGTCTGGAAAGTGGTGGGCCGACCAATTGATCAGACAGGCACTGCAATTCATAGAAATGATATCTGTGCTATGTCTTGCACATAACACAAACAGTGTTGGACTTCTAGCAGTTGAGACAATAATTGGCTTTAATATGTCTCTGTAGAAGTTTAAAAAGCATTGCTTCACATAACTTTAAAACATTCCTCTGAACTAAAATGAATAGATGTTCACCCCTTAGACACATGAACTGACACACAGAAAGTACTTTATTTTACCAGTTTCATCATTTCAGATTCCAAAAAAGAATTCATATTCTGGACTTCTCTGTTCAGTTTTTCCATAATTTGGGTTTTTAATTTCTATCAAATAGTGCATATGTTGCACCCAGCAGCTTGTTCACTAAACATACATAATTAAATATTCTTAATTATTCTACATTAATAAACTACTACAGTAGTAACAATAACAAATCAAAAGTAACAAACTGAAAACGTGGAATCCAGTTTTTGAAAGGCAACGTCTAACACATCTAAAAAAAAATTGACATACAGTAGGACTCCCTATTAACACAAGCAAACATGGTAATTAGATTATGAAAGCCACTATACACATTCAATTTTCTGCCTTCTAGTCATAAAAACTTAAAACATTGAAACACTAATTCAAAACCACAGGACCTCTGTAACCACTGTTATTAAAAAAGACAAATGGCAGGTATAAAAGTGTAATGTTGCATTAATTGGCAGGTATAGTATTCTTAGAGTACCACTGTAGGTATTCTGGGTCTAAATTCTATAATTTGTATTCTATCATATAGTTAAAACACAAGAAAGGAAAGTCCAGGTACAAGGGTGTGTGTGTGTTACTAACCACACAACAGTAAGTCATGTCTTTAGGTTGTTAGGTTGTCCGTTCCTCACACAGTTATCTGCTACAGTTTATATAGATGCATGAAGAACTGATAGGTTCAGCAAGCGAGTCACATTGCTCTGTCCTTTCCCTAGGTATTATAAAGAAAAAATGGTATAAACTAACTAATTCACTTTGATCAAAGTTCAAAAACCATACCTATATACCATATATATGTATATATAAAGAGGTAATGAAAGCTGGTTCACTTATATAATCTATTCTAACGGAACAGTTGGATGGTGCTGGTCACGTGTGCAAACTCAGCGAGGGTCCGGCAAAGGCACACCTGTTTTTTTGGTTCAAATAGGCACATATAGGAGTAATACAGAAGAGGATTAGGGCCACATGTGAAAAATGTATTTGAGTTCTGAGTTTATCATACAAAAAAAAAAAAAGAGTAAGAATTCTGACTTGTGGCCCCTATCCTCCTCCATAGTGTAAACTGGCTGGGTGAGGTGAAATTAGGAAATGTGTAGTGATCGCTGAAACAGCTGCCATACAGACAAGAATGGCATACGGAATTGCCAAAGGAAGAGTAACTGAGCTCCGTCACTCTGACATCTACTTTCAGCGTCTCCATTTCATTTTGCCTGTCCTGCAGTGCTATGCGTGGTGTTGGAATCTCAGTGGGACAGGCACACAGGTTAAGTTCCAAAAATGTACTACTACTCCTTCCACCAGTGTTTGCACGACGATGAAAACAGAGACTCATACAGTAAATAGTCAGGCTCCATATTAGAATTACCTTCATAAGATAAATCTGAGGGCGAGTTATTTTGCAGGTATTACAAAAAAGCTTATTATAGTCATTGTTCACATTATATGTGTCACACCCACAGTGTTTAGATATCCCTGATCTGAAAGAGGAGACATTCTTCATCATTAGGCAGACATCAGGGTAATACTATTGAAGTGCATTCTAGGCACATGAAATGTATTTTCAATGTTTTAACTTATTTACATTATGAAATGCACTATAGTGCTTAATTAATCTGAGCTTATTACTGTAAGACGCAGCTATGTATAGAACTGTCCAAAAACGTGGCACTGCATTTTATGAAATATTGTTGAACGATTGCAGTGCATTTTGAAGCTTGTGCCATACATTTCATCTACTAACTATGAAAGCAAGTAACTGCCATAGAAGTGAACAAATGTGTCAAACAAGTGAAAAAAACAACAACTCTACTGTGTTCCCGTAAAATAACCAATTTGTAAAATCCTTTGATGTTCTCTGACTTCCACAAGAGAACAGATTATATAGTTCCTTGTTTGGAATACACATCTCCTAGATGCATGACATTTTAGGAAATGACAGGAACACGGGTTATTACTGAACTGTTTAAACCACTGAAATTTACAAAGCACAATGGGGCTTTTCACTCAATTATAACTAACTCTTTCTGCTGAGGTCACTGTATCCACCAACAGTTTTGTGTGTCTTCCTCAAAGACACAGAGCATGCTGCCTGGCTCAAGAGCATGAGCTACATTGTTTGTAGTGCAAACTCAGTGACTTTCTCAAAGGTTTCCAAAAACACTGCATTGAAATGTGTTTGTTGTGGACCATGGTCAGCAGCCCTGACAGGCAGTCCCGGCTTTGATGGATGTCACGTCACGGCCTAAGACTCTATGAGGCATTCTTTGGGCGGTGTCGAATTTGGATTGGAATTTCCTCATCCTGTAAAAGAGACAAAAAAAGTGAAAAGTAATCACTGTCTTCAATTTACTGTATGATAATTGCATATGAGGTAATGAAAAAAGGTAAGCAGCAATGGTTGCACTGGTTTATAAAGTGTAAAGGATGTTGGTTTCATACATACTGTTTCAGCGGTATCAGTGTGTTCGCTGCCGTGGGCGAACGCCTCAAAGTCAGAGAGAGCGCTCTCCACCGCCTCCTCATCATAGTCTGTCTGGTATTCTTCTGACAGTTCCTCTGAAGGCAGACAAAAGACGAGTCCACATGAGCATTGTAAATTAATATTTGAAATATGTCCCATTTTAATCATACAACTGTATAAAATAGGGAGCATTTTGCAAAGATAGTACTACTAAAACTTGAAACTTCAGATAGAATTTTAGGATAAATTTGTTTTAAAATGCTCATATGATGCTCATTTTCGGGTTCATAATTGTATTTGGAGGTCGTACCAGAAAAGGTTTATGTGGTTCAATTTTCAGAAACCAATTTTTGTTGTACTGCACATTGCTGCAGCTCCTCTTTTCACCCTATGTGTTGAGCTCTCTGTTTTAGCTACAGAGTGAGGCATCTCACTTTTGTTCCCTCTTTGTTGGGAGTCGCACATGCGCAGTAAGTACTGCTAGCTTGTCAGTTGCAGAGCATGAGGGTGTTCTACGCTAGCAGCTATGCGAGAATTATAACGTGTTACAAAGTGACACACGTATGTCGCGGAAGTAATGGCTGGATTAGAAGCTGGAATAGAGCTGTTTGGAGCAGTTTGTGAACAGTGTTTTCTGTTGGAGATGGTAAGTCCCTTTGGGGTGGACTTTGGGCTTTTTCACTTTGTAAACCTATAACGTGCACAAAACGTTATATAACACAATAAAAGAAAGAGAAAAGGCCTAATATGAGCTCTTAAAGTGTATAAATACCTGGTAACATACAGATCAAAACATCACAAGTTCAAAATAGCTACACAGATGTTCACGGCTCCTGTCATTTTACCAGGGATAAATATTACTCAGAGCTACACCTGCATACTGAGAATCAAAAGCAGGCTTTGATATTAAGATTGATGTATCTAAAACATTTTTTGATTCTCTGGTTTGTGATTTCAGTTTTTGACTGATAACTTACCATCGATAGCATTCTTGACAGGTTCAATTCTCGACACTATCTCCGCCAGGTCTGTGAAGGAGGCATTCGGACAAGTGACCACCTGAAACATACAAACTGCGTCATTCCACAGAAGACTTCATTTTTTTTCCTCGCTCTTTGTGATGATACATGTGGAACACGTTTTTTTCTGTGTAGTCCTGTGTGCTGACAAAGCCTTCACCTACTTGATAATTCCATGGCTTGCATAATTTTGGTGTGACGCTGTCTGTTTAGAGCAATTTTTTGGCCCCCCAAAGAGGTTTTAGCCAGCCCCAAAGGAAAATCACGAGGACCAAAATGATAAGAATTGAGAGAGAAAAATGCAATTTAAATCCTCTCTGAATGTGTTTAAAAGCAATTTACCAAACAACTGTTGAACAAGCAGAACATAAACGTGAATATGAGCACTGATCTCAGAGAGGCTGTGTTGGACTCTCACAGTGATTTTAACGGTGGTATTTAAATGTTATTATTACGTTTTTTAGTTTTGTTCATTAGGGTTTCATTTACTTAAGCATAATCACTGTCAAATAAGACTCATTGCCTCTACTGTTTGCAGACAGATCATGCTTACTGACGAGCATTCTGCCTTAATGTTTAAAGTAACAAGTAACTAAAGCTGTCAGATTAATGTAGTGGAGTAAAAAGTACGATATTTCTTTCTGAAATGTAGTTGAGTAGAAGTAGACAGTGGCATGAAAAGAAAAGACTCAAGTAAAGTACACGTTCCTCAACATTTAAGTACAGTACTGGAGCAAATGTACTTAGTTACATTCCACCACTGCATGCAAGCCCAGGTGACGTGATGCACGTCTCTGCCATCTCCAGAGATGGTAATGCATATCAATAGTTGGTGGCAGTAAAGCATCTTAGAATGTAGCAATGCACCAATAAAGCTTGAGAGGAGGTGTGTTTGACTACACAATACTTTGTGTCATTACATGGCCTTGAATACTTGATTCTGATGTCACATTCTGATGAACTTCGGTGTCAACATCAACTACAGGCTGAACTGGAAGGTCAACAGCACTACTGTTTACAAGAAGGGGATGAGCAGACTCTATTTCCTGAGGAAGCTGAGATCCTTCAACGTGTGCAGCAAAATGTTGGAGATGTTGTGGCCAGCGCTCTGTTCTCCTCCGCCGTCTGCCGGGGCAGCAGCATCGGAGCCAGCAACACAAACAGACTGAACACACGGATCGGGAAGGCTGGCTCCGTGATCGGCTGCAAACAGGACACATTTGAAGCTGTGGTGGAGAGGAGGTCACTGAACAAACTGTTATCTATCATGGATAACCCTGACCACCCTCTCCACCCCACACTGGTCCACCAGAGGAGCAGCTTCTCTAAGAGGCTCCGGCAGCTTCGATGTCGCACAAACCGCAACAGGAAATCATTCGTACCACAGGCAATACAACTTTTTAACACTTTTTCACTGGGTGCTAGATAAGACTCTGAGACACCACAATACTGCACTAAGTGCAACCTGAACAATAGGTTTATTTACATATTTATCATACTACTTAAGCAGTTGCACATTTTTGTGTTCCCAATAAGTGTTTTTGTATTTTATTCTTATTATCATTTCATGTTTGCATGTATGTATATTGTATCCTAGTATTTCATTTATATTCTGTGCTGTGTGACTGCTTGGTGCAACACTATAATTTCCCATTTTATTGGGATCAATAAATATCTTTCTATCTATCTATCTATCTATCTATCTATCCGATCGGTCAATTATGGCATTCTACGCTCTATAAATTCTGAAAAGCAGACCACTGCTATGGACACAGTTCTGATCATATACTCTGGAGGACCATTTTGAAATCAATAAGTCAAGTCTTGTTTTTAAGATCAGGCATCCTCACTGTTTATCAAGTCAATCAACTACAGATTGCTTTATTTTTTATACAACTCTCATTCATTCTATGCTGAACCCTATTCTTACTGTTACAAACTTCATAATCATGCCACTTGAGATAACTACAAACTCAGGCCTCCTATCTGTCCAACATCTCAACTTCGGTTTGGTTTAAACTTGGTTTCCTTTTTTGTAGTCATACTCCGCTGATTCGATATTGTGTGTTATTTTAGTTTGGGCTTTTTTCTCTTTTTTCAGTATTTTAGTTCATCTTTTTTAATTGGATTATGCATTGGAGAGCACCCAGATTAAGCCCCTCTGAGGATTATTTGCATCTCTCCATCCCATCTTTTATTGATTATGTGTATATTAATCTGTATTATTTGTCTATACAGTATGTTAACCAATAAAATGACCAATAAATATCTAATATGTTTTTATTGAAGCGAGTTCAGTAGAAACAGTGGAGGCATTACAGTAGCTTCCTTTTCAGTAACCATTAACATTGTTTTTTTAAATCTATAGTTTTTTTTTAATTCCTCGACACAACGGCCCAGGATTTGATATTCAGACCTGCGGCTTGTTTCCTGCACGTCTTCCCCCCTCTCTCCCCTTTCATGCTGTCCTGGTGATTAAAGGCGGAAATTCCCCCCAAAATAAATAGTCTCAAGTCTAATAGCCTTAAAATAAAACAACTATTGATTCCTTTAGTAAGTAGTAATATGTAGAGCAATGTGTCATAATTGGGAATTGAACTCAGACAGGGTGATGCAGGAGTGTGCCATGAGTCCCTTACACAAATAAACAACAAAGATTGTTTAGGTAATGTAATGTTTAAGCAGGTCATAGAGTTTCAGTCTGACCCAGCCATCTAACCAGGGAATTCCGACATTTACATGTATACTGAACTGTGTCAACACAGTTATTTATGTCTGCTGTTTGCACTCACATGGCCAGTTTTGGTCTTGTGGAACTCCTCCTGATGTCTGTCCTTGAGCATGCTGTCCACCACGCCGCTGCGCTGCCACACATCGAACAATGTCTTTCCGTGCTGGTATCCCACCTCCTGCAGCCACAGTCAAGGAGGGTTAGAGCGGGCGAGAGCCATCAGATAGAAGAGACACGCATATTAGCACTGAGGAGCAGGGGGTGGGGGTTACTCACAGCGATCTCGTCAAACTTGCCGAACTCTAGTGTGCCGTAGTGGTTGATGGGCGGCCGGATGTACTCGCAGTAATCACTGTCTTTGACCAGTTCCAGCTGCCGCACACAGCAGACGTAGGCAAGCCGGGTTTGGATCTCGGCCATGTTCAGGACCTGGTAGGCAACATTAGTTGAGTCTAACAATGCAGTGAAGGCTGGTGCTGATATTTTCTAGAGTTTATGATTCTCATGTAGACTCTCTACTGTTCTAAAATAAGTTCAGTAGATAACTTTTTTTCCACTTAACATTTCTACATTATTTTTAGTACATGCCATGGCCACAATCATAACTACAGAGGACATTTGCAGTGGTGGAATGTAACTAAGTACATTTACTCAGATACTGTACTTAAGTACAAATGCTGAGGTAAGGAACAGAGTTTTACAGTGTGGTATTAGTACTTTTACTTAAGTAAAAAAGCAGAATACTTCTTTCACCACTGGACATTTGACATGAAAATGTACCTTGACTTTCTCAGCCAGAGGGTTGAACCGTTTCCACAGCAGCCACCAGCCGTTCAGCGAGTCCCCGTAGTTGGTTAGGTTGGTTTCGTCCTGACTTCCAACATCTATTGCAATCACAACCTTGGCCCCCATAGAGCGAGCCACATCGGCTGGACACCAAAATGAGAGAAACGCGTATTCTAGGTCTTAAAGGCCCTGGCAACCTACTTTCTCAGTCAGCTTCTTATCGTGAACAATGAGGTCTGACATGATCACAATAATATGTGCCAAAGTTAATTTTACATGAAAGACTTATGTTTTGGTGTTTTTTGTTTGCTCATGTTATCAGTCAATCAAATTGATCTCCCAAGACCCGCACAGTCCTAATGCACATTAGCTTAGTTTTTACTGTAATAAAAAAATTAACAAAGGACGTTTTTGTTTTAAACTTTAAATTTGAGTAATGCTTATTTAGTTATGAATATTTAATGTTAGGAGGAATACCGCTGGAAATTCCACCAGATGTCCCTCATTTTAAGCCGGATGTCCATCCCCTTCCTCTTTCTTTGTGTTGCCGTTCTAAACTCTGGGGGATTTCTGAGGACTATTGTTAACTGCTCCTCAGATCTCTGCAGGCTAAATCCAGACAGCTAGCTAGACTATCTGTCTAATCTGACGTTTTCTGTTGCATGACTAAAACAACCTTTGACGCAAACAAAAACACCAAAACAAGTTGAGACTTTTTTGCAGCGGCACCGTTGCTCCATCCGGCGCTGAGCTCCGGCCAAGACGATTGTGATTGGTTTGAAGAAATGACGATTAACTAGAGCACGTTTTACTTTCGTCCCAGAATGCTGTGTGGACTAGCCAGGCCTTCCTGGGTCTGGCTATGCGAGACTAAGCAATACACTCCCACTCATGTAAAGCATAAGCAGTAAAGTCCACCTACACTCTCTTAGTGTCTCTCACCAGGCAGGTTGTTGATGTAGCCTCCATCCATGAGTAAGTGTCCATCTTTGGGATCACAGAGAGGTGGCAGGTAACCAGACAGTGACATACTGGCCCGGACATACCGCCACAGCGAACCTAAAGAGGAGAGACCAGTGTACTGTTACCAGGATGAGAAAATAATAAGGTATGACAGAGAAGTCAAAAGACATACTGTAGCTTACTTCAAGCAGTATTAGAACTTGCTTCACATCAGGGGATAGCAACCTTTTTATAGCAGTGCCTTTTAAAATGTTAAGGTTATTCAATGTACCATATCAGCAGAATTAAGGTTTGCTTTGCTCCACATGTTTCTCCACCCTCCAGGTAACCTTTTGGTTCATTCATTTTCAGTAAAAAAGATTTCTTTTGTAAAATATATTTTTTTAGTTTTTTTACATACAATTTAAAAATGGAAATTAATTGGTATTTTGCTATCTTCAAATTTAAATAAAAAAAGAAGAAATACAAGA
Organism: Etheostoma spectabile; assembly: GCF_008692095.1. Taxonomy (NCBI): domain Eukaryota; kingdom Metazoa; phylum Chordata; class Actinopteri; order Perciformes; family Percidae; genus Etheostoma; species Etheostoma spectabile. Next base: position 25,026,527 of record NC_045737.1, on the reverse strand, counting down.
TTCCAAAGTTGCACAGACCGTCAGTGTGAACTCTCATGGAGGAAGCTGTGATATCTGTTGTAATGTTGAAGTACGGCAGCCACAGGTCCTAGCAAAGGAAAGGTGGTAAAAGCAGACAAAATAACACTTGCAGTTAAATATGCTATTATTATAGATCGTTATCATTAAAAAGATACAACGAGTGCTTACTTTTGCTTTGTAACAAATGTACCATCTGTATTTGATGCAAGTTATTATTGTTTTAACCCAAATGTGGTAAAAATGAAATATTTATTTATTATTTAAAATGCTCACTTCAGGTGTGAAATAAAAAGAGGACAGATTTAATGCACTTTCAGCTGTGGTAACCAAATTCAAATGATGCTGCATAATGTTGGATTAAATACGCTATGATAAACACGCACAGCAGATCCGACAAAAAGCAGGTCACACGTCCCTTGTTAACGCTCTTAGGGCTAAGGGCATTTTACATTGCTTTTTAAATTCACATTTTAAGGATATTTGAATATAACCAGATCCCCATGTGTTTCCTATCCGTATGGTGAGGCCCAAAATGTGTTCCAGAGCAATGTTTAAAGAGATAATTTGGCCTTAAAGCTGAAAAATGTATGTTTTCTTTTTGAAATCTCTCAAATCTCTTGTGAAAACTGTAAACTGAAACTGTTTTGGTGCTTGAAATAAGTTTACAAACGTCTTTGGTTCACACAAGTAGCGTAATATATGAATAAAATAGTAAATAAATGTCTAAAAAGAAATTTTGTAATATTGCTTTTTGAGTAGGAGTTTTGTCAAATATTGCTTGGACTCGCCTCTTTTGTCCTCAGAGGGTTAAAGCTATAGTGCGTATTTTATGTCTTTCTCATGAGGAGAATTCCTCATGAGTAGTAATGTCAAGTAATGACAAAACTGTTGGCGCGTCCAAATGATGCAAGCCTCCAATAATCGAGCACTACAGAGAGAGTTGTATGGAGCTGATAGTCTTTGGCAATGGATTGAATGTATAGCTACTATACTATAGCTTTAAGTGAATTATATAATAATACCAATGTTCTCTAAAAGTCTAAAAACCCTGTCTGCCTCACTGCAGAGCTTTTATTCTTTATCTTTTTGGAGAACTTACCTCTATTTGTTTGCCCTTGAAGACAGAGCTAATGCTGGAGTTAAAGGACGCTCCAGAAAACATGGAGGTAACAGGGTAGGTCAGATCCAAGATCTTCTTAAAGTAAGAGGTCATTCCCTGAGAAAGAAAAGGAAGTGAAGAAGGGAAGTGAAGGAGTGTGTATTAACAGGAAACTAAATTAGCTTTTACCAAAAATGATTTCTTAGAAATAAAAATGACATAAGGAAAACTAGTAGATAGATACTAGATAGATATATATATAGATAAATAGATAGCTTAATTGTCTGTCCCAAGCAGTGACAGAAAGTTACCTTTGACGGCTTACTAAAAACATTAATTTAAAACAAACAAACAAACACATTAGGAAACATACAAAACAGCAGTTTTACAGTGTCTATTTTATGTTGTTTAGAGTAGTTATTGCTGAGGCCAAGTGGACAAGTGGAACTTTGTATTGTCTGTCTGATGGAAGTAACTGGAAACAGTAACCAATTTCAAATTAGAAATTAGACAAGTTATTGGTTGCATTTGAAGCAGGAAGCTTTACATCCAATCAAAGTAATTCACACGCAATTTAGCAATGTCCCTGCCGTTGTGGTCGGCAGGGACAAGTCCTCTTAATAATTTAGACAGAGTAAAAATGTGATTGAGACAAATCACAATCGATTTAGAGACGAGACCGAGAGTTTCAGATAGTGGTCTTGAGACCACGACCGGTCTCGAGTACTACAACACAGGTAAGTATTTTCCTATCTTCAGTACAATGACAACACACCATGGCCCACTCCCGAGCCCGGACCCTCATGTGACTGTTGCTCTTCTCCTCAGCGTACAGCGCTCCCATCAAGGAGCCGATGGAGGTGCCGCCCACCATGTCAACAGGGATCCCCGCCTCGTTCAGGGCGCGCAGGATACCCACCTGAGAGCAACCCCTGAAAAGAGACAGTCCTCCATCAAATAGCATCACACGACACACTGTATGTCACATTTTATTCAACTACTATCAAAAAGTTTTATTCTAACAAGTCCATTTGTTTCATATTTACTAGGGGTGGGGGGGAAAATCAATATCATATGTATATGTATTTTTGTTTTTACCAATGTTTTACCTAAATATTTTCTTTTTATACTGTAACGCTGACAGCATAATAATTTTTTAAGGATCTGGATAATGTTGCCTGTAGTGAGATAATAATTGCATGTTTTTCCAGAGTTTGACTTTGTTTGTGATTACCTTTAGATTAAGAGGGAAGTCATACATTTTACTTTAAATATGTATAATCATGTTTGAATGACTTTACAGCATGTGTAATCATGTTTGATTTTTAAATGTTTGATCATTCTGAATCTTGTAGCATGTAACCTTTATCAAGTGAACATTAGCTTGATAGTTTATCAGAGTATCATGAATGTAACAGAAGGGTTTGGAAGGAAGGTTTGTTCAGTGTTCACCATCGCAAGAAAGTATAATTTTTTGTCAGGTAGAAAAATTTGGAGAAAGAGCAGGTAAAGGAAAATCTGACAGAATTGGTCTTGTCTCAAGGGAACATTAACAAAAAGAGTCAAGCATTGGCCTGTGGGAGAACTAGCAGAGGGTTTGCTATTTGGTAATAATCAGAGATGCCAAGACTGATAGTTTGTAGGACGGGAGCCACAGGGCCTTGCGCCAGAGCCACACCGCCTACTGTACCTCTACTTGTTGAGCGGCTCGCACGAGTGGGGTGTCCACAGACAGCTCGGCCTGCAAGTTGTATCTCTCTACATAGAGTTTGCCTTAGATAATGGTCATCAATAGAGATGTTCCCATACCAGTATCAGAAGAGTCTTCAATACAGCCTTAAAGCTTTAGTGCATAAGTTTTTGATATTAATAAACATCCATTACGTTCAAGTAGTTGCGAAATGCTACAAAGCTAATTAACACTCCACACAACTCTCTCTGTATTTCTCAGTATGGCTATGTAGAAGATTCTGGCGTCCGGTGACTTTTCCGGGCAGTTTTGTTGTCTTCACTTAGATATCCTCATCGGGGAGACAGAAACAACGCACTATAACTTTAAATGCTGATATCGGTATTGACGAGTTCTGGAGTTTATGCGGCGACTGATACCACGTAATTTAGCCCAGAAGAAAATCTTTTTCAAAGTTTGTTTACGTTCTTTTTCAGTACTGATGACTTTCAAACTGGATAATAAATAAAAGTTTTATGGCATTTGTTCTCTGTATTTGTTCATGTTTCACAAATGTTTAACTTGAGCAAAGCCTTTCAACAAAAAATCACATCCATACAAGGATAGCTGTTTAAACATAATAAAATATATGCATTGTTTTACACACTGGTATCGGATTGGTATTTGGTATCGGCCAATGCACAAGTTCAGGTATCGGAATCAGTATCGGAAAGGAAAAATGGTATCAAGACACAAATAATTTGTATTTTCTAAAAGAAGTAATGATTAGAAACAAAAAAGTGAAACACAATCTGCAGATAGTGCCTTCTATGTCCACAGAAAGCTAGAATCCCTAGCATTAGATCTCTTTACGCTCTCCTTACTTTGACGCTACGAAGAATTACACGGGCCAGGTTGGTAAACAACTGCTTTCTGTGTGGAGTTTACTGATGTCACATTAAAAAATGTTAGTCTCCTCAATTAATTAGAAAAAAATTAGCTAATACCAAAAGTTTTATAATGCTGTTGTATTGAATGCGTTTGTATATGGTATGGCTTTGTAAACAAACTTCTAATATAATTTACTTTTGATTTGCACTCTGTTGATTTGATATTGTATGTTATTTTAGTTTTTGGCTCTATTTTCTCTTTTCTTTTTAGATTTTTTGTTTGTCTTTCTATTTTAATTGGATTATGCATTGGAGAGTGCCCAGATTAAGCCCCTTAGGGTTTTTTTTTTTATATCTGACCATCACATCTTTTATTGATTATGTCTACATTAATCTGTATTATTTGTATATGTGTAAACCAATAAAAAAAAACTAAAAAGAACTCAATATAAATCCGCTGTACCTGGCGCCCCCTCCACCAAGCACAAGGGCGATGCTGTTTCCTGTCAGGATCCTGGCCAGACGAGAGAAGTCGGAGTGACGATCTGCACTCTTTTCAAACACACGCTGGTACAACTCTCTCTGAAAAAACAAAAACATACACACAGAAATTAAGCACTTTCCGACTGGGCCAGAATTGCCCATAAAAGACTACGCTGGGGGTGGTTAGTACCAGCTTAGGTAAACTCCTCCGGGAGAACACTCTGCGGGGACAGGACAGGTGATGGTGTCTGGAGATCCAGCTCCGCATGTTCAGCCACTCGGCCGTCCCCTTTGGCGGCGGGCCGTCCTCCCTGTGCAGCAGCACCAGCTGCTTCTGAGCACGGACTGCACTGCCCTCCAGCATTCGCTCCAACTACAGGTGGAGGAAGAGAAAGCAGATAGTAGGGCAATATATCGATATTACACATATACTGTACTGTAAATTGTATGTGACAAATTAGTTTAGCTCATCATGGAGATGCATTGCAGAATGGTGGTTCATAAATACTGAGATGTTGGGCTGAAGTCAAAGTGAAAAGAAGATTTGTATTCTAATATTACAGACACAGCTGTAGTTTAGCTGTACTGTAGGCCTTTCTCCGTGGTGATTCAATAGCAATTTTAAGGTAGGAGAATGTGTCTCTCCCCCACCCATATTTTTTTTTTTCCTGAATTCCTCTAAAAACTGAACATGTACCAGTAATTTTTGCCCAGAATCAGAAAGTAAAAAGTACTCAAAGGAAGTATTTTTGCCTCATCTTAATAACACAGCATAACAAGGGTGACTCAGACATTGTGCCCCATGTCTGCAACCTACTTAAGCCAAAATGTAATAAGCATTAAAAGCTCACTGATTAGCCTTATTAACAACTTATAAAGAGCTACCTACTCATTTGATCTGTTAGAATTAATTAAGACTGCTATAAGCCAAAAGCAGGCCTAATACTTAAATAAACTGGATTTCTGATAAATCTGTCTTTTTCAATCCCTACATTGGCTTATTCATTTTATTCAATTCAACTTTATTTATAGTGCCAAATCATAATAGACATTATCTCAGGACACTATACAAATAGATTAGGTCAGGCCATACTTTATTATTTTATTTATTTTATTCTATACTTTCATGAAATCTCTTTTTTGTGTAAATACATTGCCTTTTTGAACACGTGTGCTTTCTATTGAACCAGTGCCAGTGTATGTAAAGGGCAACTTTGGATTTTTTTTCAACCTGGACCCTATTTTCCTATGTTTTTGTGTCTAAGTGACTAATGGGAAAAACAATCTTTGACATTGGTCCAGTATTAAGCGAGATTGCTGTGGTTGGCAGCGGTGAAACAAGCAACAATTTTAGTTAATGGGGCAATTGTCCAGCTTGTATTTACCTTCACAAAAGTGTTCGTTTTGCCACTGACAGGCTCAGATTAATATTCTAAGTGTCTGACAACATTGTGGAAAGGATTTATAAGGAGGTCGACCTTTCTGTTAACGAGGAAGATCCTTTTTTTAAACATAAAAACATCCTGACCTCCCCCACAGTGGGCTCCTGCTCCCCCAGTCCCACAATGATAATGCAGTCAGCCTGGCGGATGCAGCGCTGGGTCCAAGGCGTCAGGGTTGGGTCAGACTGGTAGAGGACAATGCGATGGATGTCTTCCTGCTGCCCGAGCCAACTGGACAGACGATACTCATGGACACTTTAAAAATTAAATAAGGGACAGTATAAGCCAGCTTGCAACATATAACGTGTTCACTGTTAGTTAAATACCACCTGTTAAAGAAATCATGTCTGTTTCTCAAGTATAAAACTCTTCAAATTTGGTAACTGATGTTAATGTGAATATTGACATCTGTCTTAATCAACGTCTTGTTTTCAGAAAGAACCCAACATAATAACCAGCATAGTCTTATGCAGTAGGACTTCAAAAAAACTGAATGCATTACTTATATATTAACTATTAAATCACTTGAACAAATGTGTACCTGTCCAGAGCAGCAGAGCCTAGGCACTGTTTGATGGAGTCACTGTTCAGGAGTAGAGTGGGGCCTTCAGAAAACAAACACATATTAAACACGTTTTAAACACAGTACCTATAACATTGTTGTGAATGAAAGTGTAGTATAAATGTATCATGGTGCAGAAACTAAAGTAGATAACCTAACCCCTGTACTTTTGTATTTAATCCTTATCTGTGCACTAGTTTGGTAATGCCTTGGACTGGGCCCAGACTTTCTTTCTTTAATATATTTTGATAGGGGTTCTTTCAAACAGTACTACCCACAGCACACATTATAATATCAATGTTATTTTTAAATGTTTAGTACGGCAACAGCAGTATAATATTATAAAGACAACCAATAAACATGCAATTTGCAGGAAAGGGCAACACAAAAAAATAGTTTCTAACTTTTAGCGCAGAAACACAGCATAGTGCAGTGGTATTCATTTGGTAAGGTGTGTGTGTGTGTGTGTGTGTGTTTGCATGTGCGTGCGCATGCATGTGTCTGTGTGCATGTGCGTGCGCAATGCGCATGCATGCGTCTGTGTGTGTGTGTGTGTCTGTGTCTGTGTGTGTGTACCGATGCCAATGAGTGCATGCTGCAGCTCCAGAGTGAAGGCAGTGAGGGGGACGTCCTCAGACACAGGCAGGATGGACACCGTGGACAGGTTGGAGGCTGGATTCCCAGCATCCCACTTGCTGGTGGGGGTCTGGAGAGCCAGACTACGAGCTGCAGGGCAGAGTTCTTTTCTCATTACATATTTTAGACAGAAAATAACACTTTTTAAATGTATGCAATACAAAATACAGTTTTACTGCTTTTATAAGCTCTTTTATGCCCTATCGTGCATATATCAGGATTGCATCTCATTTGATATTAAAAGCCAAATTGATCTCAACATGATAACTGGCATGCTCCTATTTTTCCTTAGAGTACATACATTTGTACATTCAGTTCCATACTGAGACACACTGACAAAAAGATTGTTGTACAAGAAAAGAATTACCTCTGTCTGCCTTTCTCTAGCTAAGTGTTAAAATTAAATATTTTACTTTGGTCCGTGTGAGGGTTTAGACCTTAATTAATCAAATCACATTTAATTAGTTTAAGCAGACAGTATTGAGTCTATGCAAATCTCCTCAGACAGACTTATGAGTTGACAATCAGCGTTTGATTACTCTGTTGTTTCCTGTAACCTTGTATAAAACCCTGGCTTAAAACGTGTTCTGGTCAGAGAGAATCCTACAACTTCTTGAGAACTTCTGTCTCCACTGAGCAGTGAATAAAACTCTTCTGAACCAGCCACTGAATTGGACCTGATAGAAACTTTTTCTTCCACAGCATGTAGTTACCAGCCAGAGGCCCATTGACCTGCTGCATGTTGCCCAGGATCTTCTGTCCCAGCAAATGAATCAGCCGGGTGACAACCTGAGGATACCTCCTCTTGATGGAGTTCAGAGCCCCTTCAGGTAGCTTGGCGAGCTCAGAGTCTCTGACAGCGTGTACTGTGGTGGCTCGATTCATGTGGGTCAGCGCCTCGACCTGGACAAGCCACAAATCAGGTGTACTGAAATCTGAAGTTCTAATCACTGTTCATCATACCAACTAGAGTTGTTCCGATACTGACATCAGAATCGGACAAGCCTTTGATACGGCCTAAACGCTGGTTTCGGAATTGACGAATACTCAAATGTGTGTAGCTATCCCATACCACGTAATTTAGCCTAGAAGAAAATCTTCCTTAAAGTTTATTTACATTATTTTACCGTACTGATGACTTTCAAACTGGATATTAAAAGAAAGTTCCATGATATGTATTCTGTGTATTTGGTCATGTTTGATAAAGAGTTTAGCTTGAGCTATGCCAAACAACAACGATGGCAATCATATCACATCCATACAGGGATAGTAGTATACAGCTGTTCAAACACAATATAAATGCATGTATTTTTTTAAAACATTAGTATCGTATTGGTACTTTGTATTGGCCATTACGCAAGTTCATGTATCTGTTATGGTTAGCTCTCTCTCGTCCCTAAGTTGGGTGTTTTTCCCTGTTTGTCAGTGTGTTGTCTGTTTTTTTTCCACCTGGAGAGCTCGAGGTGTGTTCAGAGGAATGTAGGTCAAGGGGCGTGGTCGATTCATCACTGCACAGCCGTTCATCACTGCTGCAGCTCATTTAAAAGATTCAATCCAGCAATACTTAAACCGGGGCTGATCACCGCTTCGGCGCCAGTTTGTTAGCTATTACCCATGTGGTAACTTGGCTTTGAGTTCTAGTTGCACTCTAGTTTTGTCCTTTTGTTTTTCTGCTCATGCTTAACCTGTGTCTTTGTTCTGTTACCGCTCAGACCTGCTGCTTCCTCTGCTGTGCCTGCATGCTTTCAGTCTCACCCTCCAGCCTCATCTTTAACCTCTGGGTAACCATCTGTGTACTCATCCCAGCCTGTCTGCCTCGAGTCACGTAACTACTTGGATTCTCCCATCGGGGGAATCACCTCAGAACTCGGACCAGTTGTCCTAACACAACCTACATTGTTTCTCTAAGTTCACTTTTTCTATTAAAACCTTTAAAGACTGCTTTACGTTTGGTTGTGTGAAATCTCTGAATTCTGGGTCCGAACTAGCCCCTAACAGTATCGGAATCAGGTATTGGGAAGGAAAAATTGCATCAGACCATCTCTAAACCCACTGTTGAAATTATTATAAATCATATTTCTCCATATCTGTAAAAGTGTCTCTGTGTCCCAACCGGCAGCGGCAGATGGCCGCCCAGCCAGAATGTGTCAGAGGTTTCTGTCTGTTTAAAGGAAGTTTTTCCTCGCTACTGTCGCACCAAATGGTTGCCCTTGGGAGGGAATTGTTGGGTCTCTGTAAATTATAGAGTATGGTCTGAACCTACTCTGTTTGTAAATAATTTGATTCATTTCATCTTACCACTCCTTTAAAAATGCCCTGTCTTCTTATTACAGAACCAACTGTGCCTGTCCATAACACCTCTACAACAACATGCTGTCACCACCACTTCAAATATTATTACTAATATCCAGTTTAATTCTTGCTCTGCCTCGAACTTGAATGGGATTGCGTGGTCCTAATGGTTTTTGTTTGTGGCTGTTGTTTTGTTAACTGTTGTGTCTAAGTGTGATTGTACGTTATATTTATGTCGCTAAGGACCCCCTCAAACGTGACACGGGTTATTCATAATAAAGAATTTCAAAAAAAGTGTCCTGAGATAACTCCTGTTATGATTTGACACTATAAATAAAATTGAAGTGCCTAAAAAAAGTGATATACAGATCGTGTCTTATCAGCAGTTTCCAGCAGGTTCGAGCTTATCGATACTGCTGTGAGACTAGTGGATCATATAACGTTATGTCTAAAAATAGATACGTGCGCGAACGGGAAAAAGGATTTACGAGCACAGTGTCAGTGTGTGCGTAAAGCCTAGCCCCACCCCCAACGCAAATCATTCAAAACATTCAGACTGTTACCCAGAGCAGCGCTCTGTGGGCCGCTTCATCAGCTTGTTAAAACAAAAACAACGACAGAGAGAAAAGAAATCAAAGAGTCACAGTCTCACAGTTTTTGCAATAATGGTTCTGTTAAGATTAAGAATTTTTCACCTCTTCTTTCCACCAAATAATAGAAAAGTATCAATAAAGGCTCGCTAAGCAGTCTCAAACATGGTGTCAATATCAATAAAAAATACACGTTCCCTATCCCTACTCACCACGCCGATTAGATCCCCACGGCCATACTCTCCAGCCAGCTCCTTCTTCCCATCATCCTGTGCGACGACAGAGCGCAGACGGCCACTGAGGACGATGAAGGTGCTGTCCGACTTGTCTCCTTGTCTGAGAACAATCAGAAAACAACACAATGAAACATTACCACACAAACACACTAGAATCATTTAATCCACTTAATTATACTTTATTTTTTATTTCTCATATTTATATAGATTTTTTAATAATTTGTACAATTATTAAAGTTTACTCTGTTGCTGTCACTTTCCCTGCATGAGTGTAACAACAGACATAATAGACTTCTTCATGTCTTGTTTTCTTGGTTACGTCCTTTTATTTGTTGTTCTAGAGTCTCCAAAACACAAGAACATTGGACATCAATGTATAGATACAGAATCAGCATGACGCCGCACTATCACAGCACTGTGGAGGCAGATAGTTTAGCTAGCTGTCTGGATTTTCCCTACAGAGATCTGACGAGCAGTTAACCATAATCCTTATAAATCCACCAGTTTAGAACGCCAACACCAAAGAAGTGTTAACGGCGGTAATAGCAATGGTGCAATCCCGGAGGTGGAAGGTCATGGAAATAGACTAAGCAAGACCCTCCTCTGAAGCACTGTGGAGGAATGTCTGACAATGTGAGACTACCCAACAGGTAAATTAGCTCTCTAACCTAATGTTAGTCAAAGTTTTGACATAGAGGAGCATCAAACATTTTAGATGAAAGAGATGAGAGTATATCCAGCTGCTCGTCCGTTTTAGCTCAATGCCATCAAACTGTCTGTTTTGTTGTATTAATTGTAAGATAATGCCTATAAAGGCTTCTCATCTAAATAAAATATATTGCATTCCCACTGATATTAGTGGCTCTTTTAGTAAGAAGCTAATCCATAGAGCAGATACCTGTAGACGGCACGGCCGGCCTCCACAGCCATCCAGTCCAGGGCGAAGTCAATCTGTCTGACAAATGGCGACACTCTCTTCACCACAGTGTGAGCTACGTTCAACACCACCCTGGGATCCTCACGCATCATTCTGCAATATTGAAAACACAGATTGTTGTGTATTGCATTAAATTGTTTGTGATAGGAAAAACCCACACTGGAACCCTAACGAAAATTTTGTTTGTGAGCTTGTTCCTACTCATAGAAGTGGGCCTTGGATATGGAGAGGAAGGAGCAGTCTTTGTGAGCCCGGACACTGAAGATAAGGGGCTCCCCCGTGAGAACAGCCAGGTGACCCACCATCTCTCCTGGGTGGGTGACAAACAGCAGGGTCTCTTCCTCACGGTCTATCATACGCTGGTAAACATGGAGCAACCCCGAGATGATAAATGCCACGCTGACATCCTGTAAGAGAAGAAGAACAAGAAATAGTCAGAATGAGGATTATACACACATCCATGTAAAAAGTTGTGGGGAAAAAGGGAATGTGGTATCTCCCAAAAAAGCCTGGAGGAAAAAAGCTAAGTGCAGAGAATATTTGTCAAATTTTGATTTCTTATATGTGTAATTCATTTTTGGAACTTTCAACCAATCAACTGCTGCTCAATCAGTGGCAAAGCAAAATGCCCTTTCTATTCCTCCCCCAACACCCACAGAGTTTTAATTTGTTTGTTGTTTAACCTTAAAGAAGAAAAAGGAAAAGACATACTTTATTGATCTCTCAAGGGGAATTTGCATTTTACACTCTGTTGGTACAAACGTTACACACAGGCCTGAAATACACACATGCCCAGGACAGGACCTACATACATGCACTAGTTGGATGGATGTCAGACAGAGTTTCTGCAGGTTTCGCCATGTCAAATTTAAGACCATAATGAATAAAACTGAAACAGATAAAATCCGTTTTATGTCTGTAGTACAATCCGAAAGAGAACAATAAAACGGAAGTGGATTGGCTGCAAAATAAGTTGCATGTTGGTCTAATTTGTCGTTGTAATACAGCAAATTATATTTGGACTAGTGAAAGAAAACGCATAAAAAAACATTCTAAAGTGCTGCAGGACCATTTTAATGAGCATTGCGTGTAGGAAAATTAAGACCTGTTAGAATTATTTAAGACCTAAATCACAATACTTTAGCAAATTTAGGACATTTTAAGGCCTAAATTTGTATTTTGAAATTTTAGACTTTTTAAGACCCTGCGCAAACCCTGGTCAGAGTAAGAGGGCTGTTCATGGAAAGGTGCCCCAAGGAGTTGGGAGTTCAGTACCTTGCTCAAGGGCACCTTGTCCAAGAGGTGAACTGGTAACTTTTCCAACTCCATTCCACACTTTGTATTTGGTCCATACTGGTCAGTCATTTTGCTAAAAATGTCACTATATACTGACAGTACTACACAAATCAGATAATCTATGAAACAATTATGTTCCTCTGCCTCCTCCTGGTGCTGCTAATGGCATAAGGAAAACAACCAATCTGAGCCAAGGAGCTTCTAACACAGTGGCAATGACTGCTCATGAATCTTAATTCATATTTGAATCAGTGAATCAGAGCTGCCTGGTTTGACAGTTCGATGGGAGTTCACGAGCAGCAACTGACACTGTGATGAAGGCTCCTTGGCTCTGAGTGGTTGTTTTACTTCAGGTGCGGACCAAACTTGCAAATGCCATTACAAGTACTAGGGGGAGATGAATAAATCAATTATCTGTAAAGTGAAAGTTTGTTATTCCTCAAGAGCATCATTCACACACGCATTGCAAACCTGAACTTATGTAGACATTACCCGGCGGAGATGAGAACGGAAATGTCTGAATAATTTGGACTGGACCTTGAACGCACTTTACCATGCCATCTCCCTAGTACAAAGACCATGGAATCTCTGATTGTGCCATGTTTCTACAGAGCTGCTCATTGTGTGGAGTATTCACGGTGAGAGTGAAATCATCAGACGGAGTAAAAGAACGAAAAAAAGTGAATTGGTTGTTTAATGACCAAATTACCAACCGGCTATGACCACGGTGTAATCTGAATCATGTCCTGTCCCCTGCATGCTCTACCTAGCATCACCCGAGGTCTAAACCAAACTGAGTATTAGTAGCAACACACTGAGAGGTGAGTTTGCGTCTGACCTGGTCTCCCTGTTGGGCCACAACAGAACCGGCTTTGACCTGCCGAAGATTCACCCTTCCCTCCAGCAGACTGGCGTCCTGATAAAAAAGCAGTATATATTAAAAACACAGGGAAATGTATTTGTCAAGCGTCAAGTTAAAACTGCTTGACCAAACATGGATTCATAATTACAAAACTGTTGCCAGATCACCTAAACCTCACTGATAAATAAGAAAGACATTAGTGAAAATTTGTTTCCTTTTTTTTGGTTTGGCGCCCAACTAGGTTGGCCAAAATTTATTGTGAACCTGAATTGATACACGGACCAGATCAAAGTTTGTGAGGGGCCGGGTTTGTTCCATGGGCCTTAAGTTTGACACAAAACAAACTATATTTATTATTAGTAATTTTTCACAGATTGGTTTTATAGTATTTCCCTGTTGCTGTTACATTTCCCCCTGTTTAAAACAAGAATTAGGAATATATATTTCAAACCGGTGAACTCTGTGCTGAACGGATATACAGTGGTGTGAAAAAGTGTTTGCCCCCTTCCTCATTTCCTGTTCCTTTGCATGTTTGTCACACTTAAGTGTTTCGGAACATCAAACCAATTTAAACAATAGTCAAGGACAACACAAGTAAACACAAAATGCAATTTGTAAATGAAGGTGTTTATGATTAAAGGTGAAAAGAAATCCAAACCATCATGGCCCTGTGTGAAAAAGTGATTTCCCCCCTTGTTAAAACATACTATAACTGTGGTTGTCCACACCGAGTTAAATTTCTCTAGCCACACAGGCCTGATATTGCCACACCTGTTCACAATCAAGGCATCACTTAAATAGGAGCTGCTTGACACAGTAAAGTCACCAGAAGATCCTTAAAAGCTACACATCATGCCGAGACCCAAAGAAATTCATGAACAATTGAGAAAGAAAGTAATTAAGATCTATCAGTCGGAAAGGGTTATAAGCCATTTCCAAAGCTTGGGAATCCAGTGAACCACAGTGAGAGCCATTATCCACAAATGGCGAAGACATGGAACAGTGGTGAACTTTCCCAGGAGTGGCGGCCGCCCAAAAATACCCACAGAGCGCAGCGACGACTCATCCAAGTGGTCACAAAAGACCCCACAACAACGTCCAAAGAACTGCAGGCCTCACTTGCTCAGTTAAGGTCGCGTTCATGCCTCCACCATCAGGAAAAGACTGGGCAAAAATGGCCTGCAGGCAGGTTCCGGAGAAAACCACTGCTGAGCAAAAGAAACATCAAAGCTGTCTCAATTTCTCCACAACACATCTTGATGATCCCCAAGACTTTTGGACAACATTCTGTGGACCGATGGACAAAAGTGGAACTCTTTGGAAGGTTGGTGTCCAAGTATATCTGGGTAGAAGGAACACTGCATTTCATAAAAGAACATTATACCAACAGTAAAATATGGTGGTGGTAGTGTGAAGGTCTGGGGCTGTTTTGCTGCTTCAGGACCTGGAAGACTTGCCGTAATAAAAGGAACTATGAATTCTGCTGTCTACCAAGAGATCCTGAAGGAGAATGTCCGACATCTGTTCGTGTACTCAAGCTGAAACGAACTTGGGTTCTGCAGCAGGACAATGATCCTAAACACCCCAGCAAGTCCACCACCGAATGGCTGAAGAAAAACAAAATGAAGACTTTGGAGTGGCCTAGCCAAAGTCCTGACCGAATCCTATTGAGATGTTGTGTGTTGACCTTAAAAAGGCCGTTCATGCTCGAAAACCTCTATGTAACTGAATTAGGACAATTCTGCAAAGATGAGTAGGCCAAAACCCTCCAGGACGCTGTAAAAGCTATTGCACGTTATCGCAAACGCTTGGTTGCAGTTGTTGCTGCTAAGGGTGGCCCAACCAGTTATTAGGTTTAGGGGGCAATCACTTTTTCACACAGGGCCATGGGTTAGGATTTTTTTTCACCTTATAATAAACACCTTCATTTACAAATTGCATTTTGTGTTACTTGTGTTGTCCTTGACTATTGTTTAAATTGTTTGATGTTCCGAACACTTAAGTGTGACAAAACTGACAAGAACAGGAACTGAGGAAGGGGGCAAACACTTTTTCACACCACTGTATACAGTCTGTACTTACCTGTATTTGGAGGACCTTCAGCAGATCCTTTTTGGCAGCTTGGAAAATGACATTAACTTTATTATGCTGGAGATTTCCTCCCCCAGCATCATTATAGTAGTAAACGGCTGATGGAGTGTCCTGCATTGTCACACTCTTCTTTAGAATAGACTGAGGAGACAGAAAAGTGTAATTAAGACTTCAAGCCCTTTAGAAAGGCACTTAACCACAAACTAAGTCCTTATTCAAAGTAACAATTAACCTGTATATGCCTATGCAGTGTACTAAAAAGATCCATTAAATTCACTGTGTAACACTGTATTGCACTGTTTTAATAAGTATTATTTTGCTTGGGCTAAGTCTACATCAAAGTGGTATAATAATTTGCTTAATCACACAAATACACAACTAAAAAGCATGGCTGATGCTCAGTCCTTTAACGCTGGCAGAGTTTCAGTGACAAGGACATTGTCATTAGGGAAGACAGAAGAGTCAGACAACATAAAAATGGCTTCTTTGGCAGGACAGTTTCCTTGGACAAATTAACACGAGTGATGACGTACTCACGGCTGTGCATGGCTCCTGTGCTCTCTAAAACTCTCTTCCTTATGATTACTCACACCACAACATTGTCAGATAACTTATTATGACATATATTGTTTTTGTCATTTGGTGCAAAAGGGAATTTTTTTTAAATGGTCTAACTTGCATTAGACTAATCAAGGCCACTAGACCACTAGTCCAAAATATATCTCTGTGTAACTGGCCCCAGATTTTCAACACTTGGGTTCAAACCAGCAGCAAGTGCAAGAAAGAAAATCCTTATCCAGAGACCTTTACAGGAGTGTGAGCCAGAGCGTCCTCTTTGTCAACTTTGGCCTGTTCATACACTTTGTTGAGGTTCACTGACATGTCACCTGCATAACACAAAAGGTTCACAGTCATCATATTGCTCATGAAGGTTCAGTATCAGTAACAATACTCATTGACCCAATTATTATTATTATAACCAGATGTGCAAGCGTCTCAGAGGCTGCAGTATTTGTTGTACTGTAGATCAGGGGTCTTCAACATTGTTAAAGCCAAGGACCCCTTAACTGAAAGAGAGATGGAGCAGGAACCCCCTACTACATATATTGTATAAAATGAAGTTGCATATTAAACTGGGCCTACAATAACATGTAGGGCGTCCTAAACCCTATATACATACCTCTTTAGTGCACAGAATACTAAACTTTTAAAATAGCTTTAGAATTGTAGCCAAGATTTATAAATCATGTTTTTAATGTATACATGTTGCACAGTGAATCCTTAGGTTGAACTGTATCCGTGGATGGCCACCTTAGTGACTACCTTACGTAAAGGCCTGTTAGCCTATCTTCAGTGGGGATTTATATTTGCTAAAAATAAGTTGGATTCATTCAACTTTCAAAAATTAAAAATAATTTGGAGGCCCCCATGCAATGACTCTGAAGACCCCCCTAGGGTTGAAGATTCCTGCTGTAGAGACCTGCTAATGCTACTGTTAGTTCTAGTTTAAACTGGGGGAGCATTTAAAAAACGATTTTTCATGTTTCATAACAACTCAGATATCTTGTGGAAGCCTTTCTTTGCTAAATGACTTCATGTCAAGTTTTCAAATAGTTTGATTCAGGTTTGGCAACTTGTTTGTCAGATTTTCAGTTGAATTAAAATAACTTTATGTGTCCCCAAGGGGCAATTATATGCAAGAGTATTAGGGCCACATGTGCAAATGTTTTGAGTTTGAAGTAAGAATTCTGAGAATAAAGTTAGATTTCTGACTTTATTTTTATTTCTCAGAACTGAAATTAAATGTTCACATGTGGCCCTAATCCTCTTCCGTACCTTTAAAAGGCACAAAGGGTAGCACATAAAAAGATAATTCACAGATATGGTACAAATATGAATAAGTAGAGAAATAAATAATTAATGCATTGCGTAATGCTGTGCATTATAAACAGCTAACGATCAGTCATAAAAGTCATTAAAACCATAATTTAAAAGGTGCTATGGTGTAGTTCTTAACTTTGAAAAGAATCCGTCTTAATTCTTTGATAAGCATAAAACTTGCACATGAGAAAATAAGCAATAAAATAAGTTGCAGAAGTGGGAAATTATTGGTTATTTGGTTTCATAATTGCAACAACTTATTATTGGTGACCTGCTAAAACACTTCAAATCAGCCCGCATAGAATTGACAAAAAGTCAGATTACTCTTTATTGACTTCTCTTCAGCTCATTAGAAGGAAAAGCTACTGCAAATGTTCTAAATGTTTGTCCTAAAAGGTTAATGCATATTGTTCCAGGGCCCTTAAAAACATTATAATATAACTTATACCTATTAAGAATGGCCAGTACCATGCAGAGTTTGTATAGTTCATCACATCTGTCCTACCAAGACAAGAAAGTAAAGAAAATCAAAACATCTACAATATGTATATGTATAAAAGTGATGCTGTGTGTGAGTATACCTGTAACAGCCATTGGGGTGGATTGCGAGCGAGATTTCTTGTATTTAGATGTTGACATGTCCGAGAAGCTGGACTTTTCTGTGTGTAACAAGAAATCAGATAACTTTACAATCACATATTACAGCAGCCTGACAGTGAAAATCTGAGAGAATGTTGTAGTTTCTGACCTGCGTCACTTTTTTCGGAGCCCAGATCATCAGAGTGGGAAGGCTGCCTGCGGGGGCCTCTGTGTGGATGACCCTCACCCAGGACATGGGCCAGCGACACCAAAGAGATGGCTTGGCTCTCCTGTAACACACACATAAATCAATATTTAAACATTTTCTAAATATGTGCTAAGGTTACATTTATGTAGTGGAATTAGCTGTGGTCCATTTCTGACATCATGGGTATGAAGTTTTAAGTTTTAGCTTTTGTCACATAAACTCTTCTAGGAATGCAACGCTATCAAATCCTTTAAAGCTTTATAGAAATACTTCTGCGGAGAGGGATTTAAAAAATGAAGATGTTGAGTCTTGGCACCAAACATTAGCTTGATTGGGTCAAGTGGTCCAAAAGGTTATTTCTACTGTATTACTTTAAATCAATTCAATTTAATTTATTTATAGTGTCAAATCATAACAGGAGTTATCTCAGGACACAGTACAGTTAGAGTAGGTCTAAACCACACTCTATAATTTACAGAGACCCAAAAAAATCAACCTGTGAAAAATAATGCAGATCAGCAACATGACACTACAGATTGAACAGATAGATCTGCAGCACATGATCATAGTGTACTTTAGTTAAATAATGTAGTGGATTTAAAAACAATAAACATGCTCAGTTTGATACCGAACATGACAGATACTGATAATACTGTAAATATGAGTAAATGAAGATTTGAGTCAACTGCAATCACAGTAGCTAAACATGAAATAAGGACACCTCTCTCAATTTAGTGTAAGTAAATACGCGCAGGAAAAACAGCGCAAGGATAGACATCGAAGAAACCTTGGGAAGACTAACAAAAGAAGGAACCTCCGTCCCAGCTAGTAGTTGCCAAGCAGGCAGCACAACACTGTAGATGGTGTTATTATACTACTATTTGGTTTCAATCTTTCCTTAGAGCTAGCTTCATCTTTGGATAGTAACTTTAAGTGTGTGCTATTTAACAACACAAAGAATGTCCAAGAGCTTTAAACATCCACTGACTGTCTCAAATCTTTTTTTCTATGTATTGTGTAGAGAATATTGGGGACTTCAACTTTACATTCTGATCTGAACTCTGATTCAGGAAACTGCAAACGCCTAGGGTTATTAAATTTAACACTCGTAAAATGTTTTATGTACTGTTCCAGATTGATGTAATAATAATAATAATAATAATAATAATAATAATAATAATAATAATAATAATAATAACAATAACAATAATAATGACTTTATTTGTATTGCAAACTTTAAAAAAAACCTTGAGAAAGAAGAATTAATACTCCAAACCACATCTTGCCGACAACAGATGCTTTGGAATATCAGGCTAAGCATCATGGTCCCCACATGCCTAAATGACCTGAAGTATCAATCTAAATTGCACATGAGAATTTAATTCTTTGCTACTAGAATAATAAAATCAATGTTTAATCCAATCAAAACATCTTTGCACAATCCATATCAGTCAAAACACAGTCTGGAGCACAATTTAAAAAATAATAAAACCGTACCGGGTTGAAGAGCTCAGTGGTCAAGCCAAGGTAGTTGTGTAAGGCAAGGAAGGTCACTCTCTGGAGACGCACCATGATGATCTACAGAGGACAGAAAATACAAGCAATATTGTTACAATCTAAGAAATATCTTTGTATTAACAGTTGTATGACTGTATATTTTTATAGAAAATGTCCATAGAATGTGATTCATAGTTGTATTTCTGTTTAATTACGTTTGTAATTTCAGCGTTATGTAATTGTGTGGGAAAATAAACAACATGCATGTTTGACTGGCCGTCTAGTAGTTTAAAAATGTTGTTTGGGTTGGTCATGTGTTACATACAGTATGTGAATGTACTTATTAACCAGCACTTGGATAAGCAAGCTTCAAAAAACGTGTTTAAAGCATAAAAAAGGAAGCTTATAATTAATTGAAGCTCTTTTCTTTTTAGAAGTTTATTAACTGAGCAGCTTTGCACGAACAAACTATTTTTACTGTAGCTACGCACAACGTTTCTGTTTTTCAGAACTTTTTCTGTTATTTTACATATTTGGAATGCAGTGCCACAAAAGGAAATCTGGATACATACTCTGAAGCTGCCAGTGCTTTTGTTAATCTGAGTTGATAAATTGGATGCTTCTCATTGTCAATGGACTCTTGGCTTGGATGACACAGACCATAGTTACTTCTCGTTGTCAGTGGACACTTTACCTGGATGACACGGACCATAGTTTCAGGATATTTTTCAAAGACTGATTGGAAGGCTGCAGCTGGGAGTCGCAGGATAGTGGAGGCAACTGCAGCTCTTGCAGACACTGTTTTGTAAGGTGCGGGATAGCCCTGAAATACAGATAATACAGTAATACAGTGTGTGGAGAAAGAATAATGTTGTGAGTAATAAGAATCTTCACAAAACAGAATTAAATTGTACAACAAGATAAACTAAATGTGGACAATAAAAAAAGTGAATAAAAGAAGGACTGATGTAATGAATGATTAAACCAATATAATGAGACACAGAATTTTTCCAACCATTCCAGTAAAAACAAGTCTAAAAATGAGATTATTTTTCAAGTGTTTATGTCAAACATGTATCTATTAATAAAGAAATCTCTGTATATCTTGTGTCCTTTGCATATTCTGAAAACCATTTATCCAATCTACTTCACACTGTGTACTGCTGGGGAACAAATGGCAAGCATTGTCAAATGGTGAAAATTGGACACGTGACATAGTCAATTATAATAAACGTTGAATAAACAAGAAAACAGCTGTGCAGCAGCGGATTCAAGGCCCTGCGGACTAAAAGCATGTCATCCATAGCGGTCTCCTTATCGCTTATTTAAACAAGACTACCTCCGCTAAGTTCATCACACCGTTGTTTCTGACCGCTAGTATCAGCAGCTCGGGTGAGTGACACAACTATGTTGTGGCAGGTGTGTTTTCCAGGGGCGGATTTAGTAATGCACCATCTTGCTTTACTTTGCACCCTATGCATAAATATTACTACCGCCCGGTCCTGCAATGCAAAAAGGCATTATTAACGAATTTTCAGAATAATCGCCAATACATCTGGCCAACGTCCCTCACCTCCTGCTCCTTGTGTGTTGCCTTTGTCTAACTCTGTTGCCTTCAGGAAACTTCCAGCTAGCGAGCTACACGCTGAAAGTGGCAAGTTTTTAAGAAAATTTCAATTGTGCAACAAGCCAGGCCTGCTCGGTTCTTTGTCAGAATGGTTGTGTCTCTTTATAAAGATTTACAAAGAATATGTTTACGGCATTTCCTCTCTAAGTGGGACGTTTGGTGGGATTGCTGTGGAGGAGTCAATGAGGTTTAACCATGTATCAGCTAATTTAAATAACTCACGTTACTGTATTGTGTCAACAGTTAACTTAGTTTAATTTATTTATTGTATGTGGAGTTTTGGGGGCGGCTGTGGCTCAGTGGTAGAGCGGTTGCCTGCCAATCGGAAGGTTGGTGGTTTGATCCCTGCCCCTGCAGTCATTGACGAAGTGTCCTTGGGCAAGACACTGAACCCTGAGTTGCCCCCGGTGCTGCGCATCGGAGTGTGAATGTGTGTGAATGTTTATCTGATGAGCAGGTGGCACCTTGTACGGCAGCCCCGGCCAAGGTGCCACCATACAATGTATGAATGTGTGTGAATGGTGAATGTATCCTGCAGATGTAAAAGTGCTTTGAGCAGTTGTTAAGACTGGAAAAGCGCTATATAAATACAGCACATTTACATTTTCTTGTGCAGGATGCAAATGTTCCACCAAAACAAGTTCCTTCCCTAGACTATTCTGCAAAGCCACCGTCCGTTGCTTAGCACCGCCCAAAACGATTAAGATGGGTTTAAAGAAATGCAAACAACCCAAAGCATTTTTTTTCTCCTATCCTGGAACGTATGTGTGGTGTAGCCAGACCTTACTCCACAGCGCTGGAGATAGTGCTGGCTATGCAAGACTATGTGCAATGTGACAGCTAATTTCCAAAAAAAAATACAGCCGCATTACATATGAGGATGAAGACGTACAGTGATGATGTCCAGGATACTCAGCAAACTGTGAACACTGTCTCCTGGTAACACGTCCTTCACCACAGCGTCGGTACCATCCTGCAGTAAAAAAAACACACAATATGAGAGCAGAACGACAGTCACAACAAATGTAGCGGTTCCCACAATTTTGACATTTTCCTCACTGATCACTCATATATTGTCATTACAATATAGTTCTTATTAGGAGTTAAGAGCCTATTAAGAGAGTTAAGAGTACCTATCTTAAATTAAATGTCTGCTCAAAAATCCTGAAATGTTTGGTGCACAAAACTGAGTGGTTGTTTAAATTGAATGTACATAAGTTGGTGGCCTTTGTCTGTAAAGCATGGGCAAAACGACTAAAAGGTTTGTTTGTTTAATATATGGAATTTTTGTTGCTATTCTGGTATGTGGTCCCTTGCTGTAAATAATGTTGTCTTGTAAGCCTATGAAGGCTGGGTATTTTTTTCTTTCATGTATGACACAATAATAAAATATTATTCATTCATTCAATACACATAAAACAGCAAAGGCAAGAAGTACTAATCCTGATCCTAATCGCTGAGTGTGAAATATTCTGGTGGTTTCTGTGAAGCAGCAGGTGTTGTGGTGGTCTTACGCTCTCACGGATGCACAGTTCCAGGCGGCCATCTTGAACCACGTAAATACTGTCATCAGTGTCCCCCGGTCGGAAGAGTCCCTCTCCCTGATGCAGCTGGATCAGCACCATGTGACGACACAGCTCCAGGAAAAGAGGCTTCTCGAAGTGGCCAAGTACCCTTGTTACAACACACGTGCACAAACGGTGTAGTTCTATTACTGCTAATGATAATAACCACACATGTATTAGTCACTGTCACTACAGGTACTGTGTCATATAAAATATATACCAAATCCAATTCAGATTCTGAGTCCACAGATGTACAACAATCAACAGATATAGTATGATGGTCTTTGCTCCATTTCATTAATCAAGAAAATCAGATTTCATATTAAGATTTCAGTCCTGGTAGGTCCTGTAGTTACTGCTAAGTGTGTTTTAATAATACATGTTGCAGACTTCTATTGAAATGCAGTGTATCAGCCACTGGGCACAGAAAACACACCTAAAGTAGCTATCAGAAAATCAACCGAGGAAGAAGAGGAGCTGGTGTACGTGGTAAGAGCTCAGCTTCAACTCATTATGCCATGTTCTTTCATCAAGACAATAGACGGCGATGCTCTGCAGTGTTGTGCGGGGAGGAGGTGGGGGTGGGCCATTAGTCAATGAAATGGCCCATTTGTGTGACATCCTGTTGTGTTCTTCAAGCCCCCAATGTAGCACAAGTAGACTTTTTATTTCACTACTATTTGTTGACATCAGATCGTTTACAGATCTCCAAGTTTCCGAGCACACTTGAAGGCAGTTTGACGGAGAAAGAGAGGAAGAAAGGAGACAAATAGAAGACGGCAAAAACCGCCATCACCCCGCGGCGGCCTAACTGCACTACCCGCATTCAAAATGAATGGAAAGACCCGTGTTTTTGCCGTACCGTCTGACCGCCGACGCGTGCTGTGTGAATGCTCACTAAGATCAACAAAGTCCCCCAACATGGTCAAACCATAGTCAACTTGGATCAACTTAGGTCTTTCACATCATGTCCAGTTAATTGTAAATCTACTATGCGTTGGTGTTCTATTTGTATCCCAAGCAGGAAAGGTGGATTCCACTTGTCACAATAGATCTGAAACAACTACTTTGATGATTGTTTAATCGTTTCAAGTGTAAATTATACAATGTGTGGAGAAAAAAAGGGTGCTGTGTAGTGGTGGGGTACAAAACCAATACAGCATAGTATTGTGATATTTTCTGTGGCAATACTGTATTGACACACATATGCCAAGTATCAATCATTTATTAAATATGTCTTGGTCTGAAGTGTATCTTTTTAGATGAAACAGAGGTTGACGAAGTTTCCTTCGGGGGACATCATTTGAAATTGGGAAAAATGTAATTACATTGCAATATATCACAGACTATTGCAATATGTTTAAAATCGCAATAATATCGTATCGGGACATGACAAGTATTGTGATGATATTGTATCATGAGGCCTCTGGTGATTCCCAACCCTAACGCTGTGAATATTAAAAAAACATTTAATATTATTAAAACAGTTGGATATTAATTCTCTGTTGGTTGACTGACTAACTGGAAATCACATTTTAATAAACCGACTATTAATTAACAGGTGTTACATGGCTTTGTTGAACATTTGATTTTAATTTTTTTTTCTGTATAACAGACTTAGTATAAGTGAATGTTGCCATTGAAGGAGTTTTGATCGCAGACCAGTTTCAAATCAATCAAATCGTTCTTAAATCAAAAATTGTACCTCCACAGGGCTGCGGAGGAGGGTCTGGCTAGTCCACACAGAATTCTCGGGATGGGAGAAAAACATGCTTTATCTGATATCCGGCGGAATTTATGCCGACACTGGAGCAATCCTGGAACTGGAACGTCGTGGATATTGATTAATGGTTAGCCCACTCACCAGGGGAGACCTGGCTTCCACCTGAGAGCCATGCTCATCAAATCAATTACATTTTATTTATATAGTGCCATAGTCTCCAACGTACTCTGTGATGTTATATACAGAAACCAAACAATTATATAGGTTACTGTCCTGACTAGAATGGTGGCAGATAACTTTTGCACTTAACCCCTTCAGGCTGACCGTCTTGTTCTGCATTATCCCTGACTTAAAAATTGCCATATAAAAAGATTTATTATTATTAGGTTTATATGTTACTACGTGAACATTAGGTGGTTCTGGAGGACAAATATTAGTTACATTTATTATTATTTGTGAGATAAATAATAATAATTATTATTATTAGGTCTATATGTTACGTGAAAATCAGGTAGTTCTGGTGAAAGGAATATTAGTTAGATTTATTATTATTTGTTAGATAATTAATTTTGAGTGTACTCACTCTGGGGTGTTGGTGGGACTGATAAGTAACAAGTGTGCTGTTGTTCATGTGGAAGATGGAAATACATGTAAGGCATGCCATTTTACTTACCTGACATTTTTCAGCATGTACAGCACCTCAGACGGCAGATGGGAGTTCTGCACATCAAACTCAGTCAGGTCAGCCTCCAGCAGACACGGAGGAAGCTCCTTGGGCTGAAGGGTGGGGGGCTCCTTCCCGATGCGCAGGATCCTAACACAAACACACACATAAAAAGAGAGACATTCTTCATTCTGTTAAGATGTGCATTTTACTGTACTGATTGGTAGAACAAGTCTCTGAACCAGCTTTCAGCTTATAATTCATTTCTTTTCTTCAACACTCTAAACCAAGTTTCTCACATCTCAATTGGAACTTACTGTGATTTCTGTCGGACCCCAAGACAACTATCTGACGTCAGGGCCAGTGGTAGAAGAACCATTTTACCGTTCATGTAAAAGTATGTAAACATTTTCAGGAAAATGTAATTAAAGTATTCAATGCAGAACAATCCTCCCATTTTAGAAAGTGTAAAGCATCCAAACAGTTGTGTGTTTAATGGTCTAATTATTTCAGCTGGACTTGTAGGCCGTTACATTGTTGCCTAGTTTCATTTATAATTAAACATCAGATTTTATAAACTACGTCTAAACTACAAGTGTTTTTTCTTATTTACTACATTAATCTTATTGTTTAAAGTAACTATTTTTACCAAAGCTGTCAGATGAATGTAGTTGGGGGGTAAAGGGACGGTCCAAAAATACCCTCTAACCTTTAAATAGTCTGCTGGAGGGGGGGCCTGTAGAGATCAGCAAGCTGGGCATAAGCAACACACGGCGGCCCTTCAGCTGTTTTTAAAATTCATCACCCTAGTACAGTACCTGATGAAAATGGGCCTGTTCAGAACGGGACGTCTGCTTGGCCTCCTGTATTGCTTTCTCGAATGTAACGTTACATGATAGTTAATTTGTGTAGTGCAGTTCAAGTACAGCGCTACACAAATTTGAGATACTTGTACTTTACATGAGTGTTTCTATGTTATGCTACCTAATACTTCTACTTCACTAGTAGTAGAATACTTCACTATAAATACAAAATACAATCAAATAATAAATTAAAAAATATGTATTGTAATAGGTTAAACGACCCAGCAATATACAGTATATAATATATGAAAGTAATCCAATATTATTAATTACGCAACAACATTAATTAGTATAAGGCATAGTTAATATTTTCAGAAGGATAATGCTGTGTGTGTGTGTGTGTGTGTGTGTGTGTGCTGGGAGCTGCGTGTGTGTGTGTGTGTGTGTGTGTGTGTGTGTGTGTGCTGGGAGCTGCGTGTGTAAGTGCATAGCAGAGACCAATTGACAGGCAGTCACCCTAGTTCATTCACACAAAAGTATGTTGAACATGGTACACCGTGGCCTCCAGGTTTACGATCGTACGTCAGCACGCTGCGTGTGATGACCTGCATGCGCCAGTCAGGTGGATGGACAGACACTCCTGGACTTAGTAGCTAGATACAGCAGACATACTGTATAACTAACATTTAGAGGTGGCGGGCTCTGATCGTGCATTTTTCCCTGTTCCCTGGTATCTGAAAAATGCCAGTTTATCTTCTTTGATAACATAATCTTAACCCAAGGTTTGTTTAGTTGGACTTCAAGATTATTTTGACAAAAGAATGAACTTTTAACCCTCAAAGCTTATTGTCTGTTAACACACCAAATGGACTCACTTGCGAGCTATCGACAGGACTTTGGTCCTCTTCCTCACTCTCTGCCGGGAAGCTGAGTTTGAATTAGAGGCAGGGACTGAGGACAGCGTCTGAACCTGCAACAGGAAACGTTTGATGATTTGACCTGTTTACATTCAAGTGTTGATTTACAAAAGGCAAACAACCCGTTTATATATCTGAAGTTATAGAAGGTATTTGTTGTGCCTCACGAGCACCAGGGCCTAATGATGGCCAACTCATTGGCCTGTCAGTCTGTGACAACAACTGGCCAGCTTTGCAATGACATACTACTTGTCCAAGGAGCACTGAGTAGTTAACTTTACTTATTAATTTAAATGTAATGGCAGTATCCTCACCATAGGTGGAAAGAGTAGCCAAAAACTGTCTAGTCAAATTGTTCTTTTTTTAAAGTGATAAGCAAGCCTACTTTAATGTTCTATATTGTCTTTCACACACTGTAGCAGCATAACTTGGATGTTTACACTGTGTGATATCCTGTAGGACTTGCTGAACATTTGCCAGGTTAGGGTTGGCTATAGTTATTTATAAAATAAACACATAGACACGGTGCAGCAGTAGGGGCTCTCGCTAGGGAAAAGGGTGACACAGAGTAGGATGTTTAAGGTGGCACTGACCTTTCTCATGATCTTTCGGCCGTAGAACATCACTTTGTCTCTCTTCCTGAAGCGATATTGTGGAACGCCAGCCTCCTCTGAAACACACCAGACATCCTCTGTAAGATCATTTGCAATCCATCGCATGAATCGGTCTGTGTCCTTCATAATAGCATTGAACTGATGCACTGGGCTGATGCAGTAAATCTGTCTGTTTAAATCACTCTGCAGTTCCAGGGCTTGTAATCCCTGATGCACTGACTACTTGATTTTGCTTTTTGCAAATTACATGAATCAATTACCTTTTTTCCAAAACCAATAACCAGTTTAAACCTAACCCTTAGAATGCATGCTTGCATGAGCTGTGAACAAGGTTCATTTTGTCTCTGAAACATGTATGATAAAGACATGTAACATTGTAACAATCATTGCGCTGACCCAACACCTATTAATGCACAAACCGTGTATTTACACATCTTTACATACTGAAAAGTGTTAGATAAAAATGTACTAGAAGAGGATGTACAGTGTGCAGGGCACTGACTTGACAGTTTGTATCTTCTGTAAAGAAGGAGCACAACAACACCAAGGACAGAAACAACTGTCACAGCTCCAATCAGCACAGCCGTCCACTGAAAGAAAAACAGACACATTAAAATGAGCTGTAGTCAAATATTTAATTTAAAATAACATATCTTATATCAGAACCTTCTCATTTATTCTACCCATCCACAGGTTAGGGGATCGATAGATACTGTTTTTTTAAGGCCGATTACTAGTAGCTAGTAATTTACCCTGCAGAGATCTGAGAAGCAGAGCGGCAACGGAGCAATCCCGGAAGTGGAACGTCAAGGATATAGACTAATAAGTAGTTAATGGAACCGATATGCGTTTACAGTGAAAATGCAAAAAAAAAAAAAAATGCAATGCAAAATAAAGATTTTGGAATGTTACAATCTCCAACATAAAGCTTTCTTTAAATGATTTAAGCAATTATTTAATAAATTAGAAACTTTCAACATAATCCCCAGTACCAAGGAGTCATATAGATGTTGTGGGCGGGACATTAAGTCAGACTCAGTGGTGAGTGAAACTGAAGCAGCGGGACAGACACAAAGCTGTAGCGGAGACACAGTAGCGCACTTTTGAATTCATTAACTTTACCGGTTATTAGGTAAATAAAACACCGATGCAGATAATCTGCAAACTGCCAAAAAAAATAATCGGCCACAGCATGCTTATACCAAGATCTAATAGTGTCTGTGATTGGCTGTCTAATGTTACACATCGCAGAGACACGCAAGATATACTCCACTTTACACAGAGAAGGCTCACATAGTAAGAGCTGAAAAATAAATACAAAGATCTTTTGCGGTAATGTGTAATGTTGTAATTTCTTTTTGATAAAATGGATTTTATAAAATTGGTATCCAAAAAGGTATCGTTCAGGGACCAGTATCGAAGTCACAGTATTGGTACCAGTATCGACATTTTTTTAACAATACATGGCCCTATTAATAACATTCCTTAAAACAAAACTAAACATTTGCAAACAATGTCGCAGTCAAACCAGTCAAGTCAGAAATTGAGTGTCGGTGGTTACCATGTTGGCCTCCGTCCTTTCCTTCAAAAACTGCTGCATCCCGGCCTTGATCTCGCTACCGAGTGAAACCAGGCTCTGAAACATCAAGCACAGGAAGACCACTGAGAGAATGAAATCAACTGAGCAGAACAAGGATTTGACAGCAGGGTTCAGTTGAAAATATGACTAAGCAGCAACAACTTAATCATTTCAGTTTTCTTTCAGTTAATTTCACCAAAATTAATTGTTTTGTTTTTTTTAAACCAAAAACAGAAAAGAATTGCTGAACATTTGTAATGAATTTCTTATGTATTGCACTGGGAAATACACATCGGAGGTATGACCAGAGCCAGATTAAATATAAAGATTACACTGGTCATACTGCATTTTTCAGGCCCCCACCAAATGGATATTTGGTGAATAAAAAAGATTATTATGCTAACTTATTCATTTAGATATTTTACTGCATCTAATTTAGGCTTATTTGAAGCGACCTGAGAGAAACTTGTGTAAAGCCTCATTTTCTTTTTTCTTTTTCATTTTTCCTTTTTTCTCTCACTTTGCTGCACCTGAAAGCATCCCAGAAAAGTGGTAGCGTAACCGTGACAGCTAGCTAACATACGGACCCGGAAACACATTTTCCCGCAATTGGAGTGAACGTGTTATACTTTACTGTACTTTCTCTTAAAACAATTTAATAATTTAATAATATACTGTATATATACACACATGAAAAAGTACAAGTTTATATGAAGTGCTAGATTGAAAATTTACACTTTAAAATTATTTTTTAACACTATATAAAAAAAGATATTTTGACTTTTCCCTCTTATTGGGCACCCTAGGGTCAAATGGGCTCTAGGCACATGCCTAGAATGCTTATGCCTATGATCCAGGCCCGGTTATGACTGTTATATCTGGTGCCTAAATGCCTCGCTTAGGACAAGAACATGGAACTTTAATGGTGTTGAGGATCGACATACCGGGGATATACTGCAGCTCTCCTCTTCATTATTGTCTCCCATGCCTGATAAAGAAAAAAGACAACGCAGCACTAAAACAAGGCAATAGTGTACACTGAAAAGAAATAATTGAAACCATAAAAAGTGCCTTAAATAAAAGTCATCAATGACAGGAAAAATGTGCATTTAAAACTCAAAGAGATGATTTCTTGCAAGATGGTACTATGTTTTGATGACGCTAATGTCTTGTGATCATACATTAATAGCTCGGGATTTGAACCCTTGACCCTGCCAACATTACCAATCAATCAGAGTTTATTTATATAGCGCCCCCCCCCAACACACACACACACACACACCACCACCAGAGTACATATTAATAAATAAATAAATAGATCATGGGTACATAGATAAAGACAATTGATAAATGAGTTGGCCTAGCTTAAAGGGGTAGGTTTTAAGTTTGCCTTTAAAAAATATCAATAGGTTACTCTGTGCGAGGCTCTGGCAGACTGTTCCTCAGAACAGTGGTGGGGACATTAGTGCCTTGGTCAACCGACCTGACCGACACAGAGCCAAAGGTTCAGAAATGTGGGTTAAAGATCAACTAACGTTACTCAGCTGAAGAAAAAGAAGTCACAAGCTCGGTGCTTGTAACCAGACCCCCCCCTCTTGCTCGCACACACTGCCAACGTAACGTTACACCAACAAGCTCCCCAAATTCAACACTACAAAACATGGTAGAAAGCTTGTCCAAGGGGTGTGTAATGTTATTTTGTTTACCAGATACCGTTACATCTTCGAGGGGAACTTTTGCCGCGTATTTACTTTTCATGTTGACCTAGCCTGGGTCTGTGATCTTGTGCCAAACTGCATTCAAAAGTATATAGTTTTTTTGTTGGTACTCTGTGGATTTTGTGGACGACTTGAAAAGTGGATTTTAGTCATTCACGTCGTATCCAATTTCCATCGATGTGAGTGCAAAAAGCTTAATATTCCTGGCTGACAGGATTAAGTGGATGAAGCAAAATAAGTCAAACTTATATGGTTTGATATCTACTTCTAGTTGAAAATTTACAGTACGTATAGAGCCAACATTAAATGTCACAATTGGTTAACATGAACTTTAAAATTGTTAACGTTATCTTCATCTCACAGTCCGACTACGCTTCTGTGGCTGCAGCCCGTTACACAACAAGAGGACAACCTAATGCAAGCAAAAAAAAGTGAACGAACAAGTCTGCATTGACAGACTCTATAACAAAAGAACAAATTAACCTTCAACTAACTCTCTTCGACAGAACCGACCAAACACTTATTCCCACGTACCTTTCTTGAGTCAAAGTTTCTGAGTACAAACCAACAATAGCATCAAGACTGTTCAGTAAAAAGAATCTGAATGTCCTGTCATTCCTATCAAAATAAAACCTCATCGACGAAAGTGTTGTCTTGTCAATGCCCCCATCAAAATTCTCTCTGAAAGACTGTATTTGAAAGATGATTCATGATTCATTCAATAGGGAGTCCCTAGTGATACAAAGTATATCCATAGTTCAGCTGAACAATAACAGACAACGTAGACATATTTCTGCTTTGCACAAACTGTGCCTTTTAAGCATTTATTTTGAAAGAAATTTGTCTGTGTTGTAGGTAACTCTGGTTTACTTGATGCACCCAAATCACAGACAGTTCTCTACCAGTATCTCGAATTGCAATTGGTGAACGGTGTTGCCTTTCGGCCAATCACGGTGCATTTCCTTGGAGAAGCTAGCAGCACATTGCTTGCATTAGAACAGCAGTAGGCTCAAGGTGAGTGAGTCGAGTTTTGTAACAATTTATTAATTTATGGGAATTCAAAATTATGACATTTAAACTATGACAACTAACCTAGCTATTTTGGTATAAAAACGTAAGTAACTATCAACGTTAGCTTGCCAGCAGACGATGCAACATTTGCTGGTTCGTAGGTTATCGTTAGCTAGCTGGCTAGCTGAAGGCAGCACTGCATTTTCCTGCCAAGTTAACATTAGACAAGTAGCTAATGTTAACTTTAACACAAGGTTTCCTTACCTTAACGCATTTTTACAATATGTGAAACAATGTGTTATTACAAGGTAACGTTAAATATTTAATCCATGCAGTAACAATTATCTAGCTAAGTGTCAGCTAAACAAACGAAGACAACTTAGCGTTGATTCTTTAGCCTCCAGGTTGTCATGCTTTATTCACTCGTAACGTTATTTTAAAGCGTATAAACAATGCGTCAATTTCGGGAAACACTGACAGTCTGGTAAAATCTTCTTATGCTTTGGGTTTGTACTGGTGCTGTATTTATTAGCATACATGTGTAAAACATTTACTTTTTCTCCTCAGGTTTTCTGTGTCCTAGAAGGAGGAAACGCTGTGGCACCATGGGTGTGTTATCCACGTTGATGAGGGGTTTGGTAAGAGGAGCGGACAGAATGGCTGAGTTCACCAGTAAGCGTGGATCAAGGACTCATAATAAAGGAAGGGGTGCAAGGCCCACTGGGCTGAGGCTTTCTAGCAGAAAGTTTCTGTCCATACGGACCATGATTCCTGAGTTCGTGGTGCCTAACTTGGAGGGATTCAAACTGAAACCCTACGTATCGTATCGTTCTCCTCGAGGAACAGAGCCTCCACTCACAGCACAAAGTGTGTTTGCTGAAGTTGTGGCCCCTCGGATCAAGAAAGACTTTGAAGAGGGCACTTTCAGCAAAGAACAGCTGGAGAAATATGGATTTGAGCCCAGTCAGGATGGAAAGCTCTTCAAGCTGTATCCCAAGAACTATGTACGTTAAAGATGCACTCACAATGTAACGTATTTACAAAGAGACTAAAAGCTACAGACTAAGTGATGTGACACCTTTTTGGATAATCATCACAAACTGGACTTTTTAATGCGTAGTGTTTTACTCTTTAATTACATGATCACCTGGCAAAATAAAACTTCAAGGGCTATGGTCCATACTGCAGCGTTGTGCATTAGTTGTTCTAAAAGAGCAGTTGAACAAACTATAACACACACACAAGGGTTTTCAATGTTGTTTTAAGCCAAAGACATCTTAACTGTGAAAGATGCAATGAAGTTGCATATTAAACTTGGCCTAAAATAACGTGTATACAGCCTAAAGCCTTTATACATTTTTAGTGCATATAATACTAAATTATTAAAATAATTGCTGGCATGATTTATAAATCATGTTAAACATACATGTGGAACAGTGAATCCTTAGGATGAATTGTATCTGTGGATGACCACCTTAGTGACTACTTATAGGCCAGTAAGCATATTATCAGTGTTTTTTTCACAAATAGGCTGATTTTCTTTTAGCTAATATGTTGGATTCATGTTAAGACTTTCAAAGCTTTTTGAAAAAACAAATACTTTGTGGCCCCCCTGCAGTAAATCTGAGGACTCCTGTTGAAGATAGTCTTCATTTTCTTATACATACAAATTACCATATAGTGAATAATTTTGCTCAGAACCCGTTTGAATTCAAAGAAATGTTCACATCACGTCTGTTAAGATATGCAGTTAACCGACAGCTTGTCATTTTCCCTTTTATTGGTCAGAAAGTGTAATGAATATACTATTGTGGTAAAGTTTCCAAAATCCTCATATGGCAAAGATCACTGGCCCAGATGTTTGTGGAGCAGCACAAATACTGGCATAACACCATATGCAAATGCACAAAGGGGTTTATCTAGATAAAATTCATTACAGCAGAGCGTTAATACCTGCCTTCAGTCAGCTTGAATCACAAGTCATTAAGCATCAACCTTGCCAAAATGTCCTTTTATGTTTAACTGATTCCAGGAGCACAATGTCCTTAGGAGGCTGAGGGGTGCAAATGAAGAGAACTTTCTTTAGAGTAAGTGATCAGATACATTCACACATACTGCATGAGTGCCTACAGTAATACAATTCTATTCTTTAAGCATGGTGTTTTTATGAGCAATTTTCTTCAACACAACAGAGTACTTAAAAATAAAGCAAAGGTATGTGGGTAAATGGTTGTTTTGATCTTGCTGCTACATGATTTCACAATTTCAGTTTAAATACAGGTTTATAAAAAACTGTCATTACAAAAAAATACAGTTTTTCTAATTGCATATTCTGTGATAGGTAATTCTAAAGTGTGGGGACTGCATAGTGAAGACAGTGACTCGAATAACATCATGCCAACACCATAGCTGGGCTGTACATTCTGCTTTACTTCGGTGCATGGTATATTTTGATACAAGGTATTTCTATAGTGTCAATACAGCTGGTTTTCAGCCTGGTCAACATTGCTCTGATTGCTGTTGAGCCTCATCTGGAGTCCAGTCCCAGCGCCACACATGGAGCATATGGTCATAGAATGAGCAGCTTGCCAGCAGACAGGACAGTGATAAAGCGTCCTCGTTTGAGTTTAGGGCAGGGCCTGGACCTCTAACCCCACTGATAGAGGGCGCTGCGATGCCCTCTGGGATGTATCGTCCTGCATCATCTTCTAGGGAAGTGTCAAAGCTGGCAGTGGGAGATTCATACTGAATTCGCAAGTGTCCTCCACTCTCTGTGAGGCTTTCCTTTGGTTCTGCAGCAACAGGGGAGCAAGGAACAGGCTCCTCCAGGGACAGTCGGGACCAGTCGGCTCCGTACGCCAGGGAGTTGTGGAGGATATAGGAGGCTACAACCGGACACACTCCTCCAGTGCCCTCTGGACAATGACAGGGAAACATTAAGGGTTTAAAACAGAAAGAGAAGTTGCTCACTCTTGAGGTGTCCTGGTCCTAACTGGATCCATTTCATTCACACAACTTTGTATACAATATCTTAGGTTATCTTAAGTTAATCACCACTTAATGGGTCCCAATTTATTCGGGAATGAAGATGTAAAACTCTAAGTGCCAGGGCTATGACAATCACTAAATGATAGAGAAAATATCTTGGTATGCAGTCAATGCAAAGGATGGAAATGTTTTCTCTGCAACTAGCATCTATTGTTAATACTGGGGGTTAGCAGTAATTTTCTCTAAAAGAAAAAGACCACTAAAGAGTAGTACAACTCATGATTTGATGCTGGTGACCACCATCAGCTCAACCAGTGTTTAAAAAAAAAAAAAAAGTTTTGAAAATGTAATTCATTTTCCAAAAAAGATATTTAGGACTAGGAAGTAATTATTATTTTCATTAACTGTGAACCTAAAGTTCCCGGTTTGAATCCACCAAGGGATATTTGGTGCATCTCTTTCTCCTCCTCTCCATTTTCCGTAATTTCTCTAATACTGGCATAAAATGTCTCCTCAAAATCATTCATTAAAAAAAGCTAATCATCACATTTGAAAAGCTGAAACCATAGAATGTTTGACATTTTTGCTGGAAAAATTACTGACATTTTTTGATCATTTATCAAAATAGTAGCCACTTATTCTTCTACTGATTAACTTAAATCCGACGGCCAAACTGAGGAAGGCAAAGCTAATGCTTGGCATCTAGGTCAAATACATGAATGACTAACCGACGATAAAACAAAGAAGAAAAAACAAAACAAAGTTTATGGTAACAATCCATAGCAAATGTTTGCTTGGCCGTCTCTCCTTCATACTCACCCAGGACCTGCTGGCAGTGAAGGATGTGGAAGTCATTGTGCATGCTGGCTGCCAGCAGCAGGTGCTGGTGAGTCGGGTGCCACTTCAGCCTCCAGACTCCACCGCCCACGGGACTCTCACTAAGAGGCTGCTGCATGTTTCTGCCATCCCACAGCAAAACCTGCTCATCGTAGCTGCAGAAAGAGAAGCGCAAAACACAAAACTTACAGACATTCAGTTGGCTGAAAGGAGAGAGCCAACTAAAAGTCTAGGACAAGAAGACCAAAGACAAAGGAAGCAATGGTAGAAAACCTAAATCCATTTTTTTCAAGCCATGTAACACTCAACTTGCATTTTGCCATAGCCGAAGAATAAAATCTGTTTCATGTTAGTGGTACAATCCGAAAGAGTTTACCCTGTAAACAGTAGCTATAACCGTACAAAAGGCAATTCTCAAACAATGCCAAGTTCCCATAGTTGACTGGGATATTTACCTGCCTGTAGCCAGGATGTGTTCCCGATGTGGGTTGCTGTGAATACTGCACACACCCATCGAGTGCCTTCAAGAGAACAGAACCGACAATGTACTAATATGTACTTTTCCTAAACGGATAAACCTAATGACTGTTGTTTCTAGGGCTGGGCCACACGAGGAAAATCAGATACCACAATATTCTTGACCTAATACATTCCCTTCGATATTGCAACAGTATTGTATGGTTGACTATTGGTGCTTTGACAAAAAGTCTTTACAATTCGATTTTAGATTAAAAAAAACTCAATAATGCAGATACAATGACAGAGACGGTAAACACAAGTAATTGAACAGCTAGTACAGTCTGGTAAGTTGAGAAAATAACATCACATTACAAAGCCAACTGGACTTGCTAGGAATTCTGCAAAGACGTTTTTCCTCTCATCCAAAAGGCTTCTTCAGTTCTCACTGACTAGTGGGGAGTTCCAGATATCTGGTGGGTTGTGTCACCTGAGGGTCATTGACAACACTTACCACAATACCGTATCCAAAATCAAAGCAAAGATGATATCCAGTCTCATTATATCACAATGTCGATAAGATATCAATATACTGCCCAGCCCTAGATGATCTAGTTGATCTAGCTAACATCAGTACTCACCTTTTGCTGGTGAAAGTGGGGCAGGAGGGGCCGACCCTGAGATCCCAGCCCTTAAGTTTGCAATCATCCCCACCTGTAGAGCAACAACAAACAGAGAGGAAAAGGTGTAAATGCAAAGCATACATAAATACATATAAATGATCGGAAAAAAGATATAGCAATAACAATAAGCTCCCTCTTATTCACCTAAATGCTGATTACACATTAATGCATTAATAAGAATAATGTATTAATATAAAACACAATTGATTATATGTGTTCTGGGTCTTCTACTGGACGATAAAGGGAAGAGATTATGGGTTTGTCTGGCCACAACAACAGGCTGTAGAATAATCTTGACTATTGAAAATTGACTAGCCCATGTTGTTTTAAGGAATGGATTGAGTTGATCACAAAAATGGCAACATTTGAAAGGGAAGAGACGATATTTTCGGAAGAGTATGGGGCTCCTTTTTGGCTGTAATAGAAGCCTAAGTTTTTCCTGGCACCTGGTATAATAGATTGGTAGATTTGGTAACTGGTACTATCAAGGCATGTTCATATATATTTTATATTCATTTATTTTTATAGTTTTGTATTGCGGTTATTGTAATGGTCGTTCTGTGTTGTCCACAGCTCATTGTGCAACTGTATTGAATGGCTGTCAGAGGCAGCCTGGGCTTATTAAAGGGGTAAAATATTTGTGAATTAGTCTGATTCCTATTGTTATTTTTCCTATTGTTATTTCCTCTGTCTTAGTGAAAGGGATGCAGCTGTTTTATGTATTTATTTATTTTTTAATAAAAAAAAAAAAAAGTACCAATTAGGATTTACAGCAAGCGAGTGTTACCAGAATAAACCAGCTGTGTGTCCCAGTAGGAGAAAGCGGAGATCCAGGCCTCAAAGTCATGGGCTTTCCACTGTGACAAAGCAGTGAGAGCGCCTTCAGCCAGGGACAGCACACTGACGCAGCCTGCAGAGTCGCTGCACACCACCCGCACATCACTGCTGCAGAAACAAACAGGGGACATTTGACATGACAGAGCCTAGAACCTCATAAAAAGGAGCAGAGAGTGTGACAGTGTGTGTGTGTGTGTGTGTGTGTGTGTGTGTGTGTGTGTGTGTGCATAATGATACTGATGATGTAACATTCATATGGAGTCAAAGTTATAACTTCATAGTAAAATAGATTGATTCCTTAGATGTAACAAACGTAATTATCACAACCTTCCATTAAAATAAATAAAAAAGTAGCCATATAAGACAGAAACTGTCCATTCTGGCAACACTGGACAGTGGTTTTTTGTGCAAAATTGAGATGAACTTTCGTACGGCCCTGGCGCAGGTGCTCAGGCTCTGGTCCATGCTGAGTGTGTTACCTGTCCATTCTCCCCGTGGACCAGTCTAACGACAGAGCCAGCCGCTCTGCTCCCACCTCCAAACTGCACATCGAGTGCAGACTACGGACGCCTTCCTACCGGATACACACATTCATTAGCGCAGACTACCACATCAACAACTAGGGTCACACCACATAATAGTATTACAACATAGGGGTGGGGGGGGAGAAAAAATAATTGATTCTTTTCAGTAGAATCATGATTTTTATTTTTTTTTACCAATGATTCACCTAAATCGTTTTGTTTATATGGTATCGTTGACGGCGCCATCATATCCATTTCCAGCAAAACAAAGCGACAGCAGAAAATGCAGAAAAGCCCTGTTGTGGTGTTCTTTACAAATGAAATAAATGTCAGACTGACATGTGATGTTCATTCTTCTTAGAAAACAATTAGCTTTTATAAATGTCTCATGATATATTGTCTCTAGAAGTGTATTATTCAAATTTGTTTTTGTTAAAGAAGGAAAGGAAAATCCCAATATACTATTGGATCACAATACTTCTAGAATCACAATAAATAATCACAATTCAAATCACATCTGCACCCACGTTATCAGTAAAGAATCTAATCAGGAAGAAAGCATATCGCCCTAGCTCTGATTATAATACATTATAACAGGTAGAGCAGGATGAACACACTCGACCCATCCAAACACATCATTTTACATCAGCAGCAAACCTTTTTGTGGCCTTCTGAACAAACAATGTGTCTCGGTTCCTTTTAGCTGCACACATATACTGTCCTCCTCTCTCAACAGACTGAAGAGGCTGTGTGGTAAAATACCATGGAAGGTACAGTGGCTAAGTACAAGAGCTGTGCAAGCTTATAGTGTTTAGATGTTGCTGACACTCTGTCCAGTGTTGTATTGGACATTAGTATGTTTTAATGCATTTGTCACTCCAGAACAAACTCTTCAGTCTTCATAACAGCATGCAGACCAGCACAAACCGCATACTTAACGATATCAGCATAACAAAGGTTGTGTTTATTATTGTATTATTATTGCAGGTCTGTTGTATTAAACCACAATTATATTGTGCATCTATTGTAAAGTCTTCCTGCCTTTTTGGCCACAACTGTGTTTATGGACATTTTT